>NW_026612650.1:9845232-9919169 GCF_029582105.1 Oenanthe melanoleuca
CCATTTTGGTGCCAGTCTCGGTTCTGGTGCCAGTATCAGTCTTGCAGCTGGTTCTGGTGCTGCTGACAGTCTCAGTTCCAGAGTTCTCCCGATGTTGTTCCCAGTCCCAGAGCAGCCCTGGAGCTATCCTGGTGCCGGTCCCAGTATTGGTGTTGGTCTCAGTCCCAGTCATTTTTCCAGTTCTGGAGCGGTGCTGGTCTCAGTTCTGATGTTGTTTCTGCTCCCAGTCTTGGTCTCGGTCTCAGTTCTGATTTCAGCCTCAGAAATGGTGCTGTTGGTGGTTTGGGTGCTGGTCTCGGTCTCAGTCCCAAATCTTTTAGGCCCCTTTATGTGAATTTATACCAAGCTGAGGTGTTTTAGGCTGGATTTTAGGCCCATTTGGACAATGTTAGGCCCCTTTGGCTGATTTTAGGCCAATTCCTGCTGGAATTAGGGTGAATTTGTGCCCCTTTTAGGTGATTTTAGGCCAAATCAGGCCCCTTTAGGACCATGAGGCCTCTTGGCCCAGTTCTTTCCCCTCACAGTTCCCGCCCTTTTCTGACCACGCCTCTTTCCCCTCAGTTTCTGCCCATTTATTAGCCCTGCCCATTTCTATTCACAGCCCCTCTCAATCATTATCCCCTCCCATTTCCTTCAGACCAAGCCCTTGTATTTGCCCCGCCCCCTTCCCCTCTAAGCCCTGCCCATCTCCTGCCTGGTTCTCTCTGAGCATGCTCAGGACACCCGTTAGTGCCTCCTGTGCGCCGCCATCTTTGCTCCTGGTCCCTCCGTCCGGCTCCAGCGTGTCCGAGAACTGCGGTGGGGCTGGGGGGATTTATAGGGGATCTATAGGGGATCTGTAGGGGATCTATAGGGGATCTACAGAGGATTTGGGCTTGTCCATAGGGGATTTGGGGGGGGGGGGCTCTAGGGGTCCCTAAAGGTGCTCTAGGAGGTCTATAGGGGATCCACAGGGGCCTGGTGGATCCTATAGAGGGTCCAGGGGGGTCTCATGGTCCCTAGAGGGGAATTTTGAGGTTTTTAAAGGGAATTTCTGGGTAGTTTGGGCTCTGTACGGGGAATTCTTCGGGTCCCTGTAGGTAATTTTGGGGTTCCTACAGAAAATTTTGGTGTCCTTAAAGGGAATTTGGAGGTCTCTTGGGAATTTTGGAGTTTCCATGAGGAAATTGTGGGGTAATTAAAGGGAATTTTGTGGGGTTTGTAGGTAATTTTTGGGCCTATATTGAGAATTTTGAGGATTGTGGGGTCTCCACTGGGAATTTTTTGGGGTGTTTTTGGTTCAAACATGGGAATTTTTATGTCTCTATTGGGAATTTTTGCATTGTTGGGGTCCTCAAATGGAATTTTAGAGGATCCCATAGGGAGTTTTTGGGGTCTGTATAGACGAACTTGAGTCCAAACATTGGAGAATTGGAGAAAAATTTATAGAGGAAATTTTTGGGATGTCCGTAGGGAATATTTGGGAATTTTGGTTCCAAATGGGGGAATTTCAGGGGGGAATTTTGGGTGCCGAAATATGGCAGTGAAGAGCTGGCATGAAGCCTGTGAGACCCAGGGCTCATCCCAAAGACCCCCAGACAAACAGCAGAGCAACCTAAAAGGAACAATGCGCAAAGAGGTGTGAAACTAATTTCCATATGGAGCGAGGAGGCGATGGATTTGTATGAGGTGAATTGTGTATTCGTGGTTTGTAGAGAATAAAAGGAGAGGCTCAGGTGGCCACAGGTGTGCGTGTTTTTGGAGGAGCTGTCCCCCACGCGCCGCAGTGCTGAATAAATACACACCTACTCTTAGAACTTCTTTTTGTGGGTTTTAGAGTGTTTTTCTGTGCTTCACCATGACCCCTCCCCAGACCTTCCCTGGCCCCTCCCAGGACCCACCCCACCCAAGACCCCTCACCAAGACCCCCACAACCCCACCCAAGACTCCAAGAATCCTCCTCAAAGTCCCTCCAGAACCCCCCCCAACCCCTCCCAAAATCTTCCAAGGACCTCCCCCAACCCCTCCCAAAACCTTCCAAGGACACCCCTAGCCCCCTTCCAAAACCCAGCCCAGGACCCACCACGAGCCCTCCCGAATGTACCTCCACGACCCCTCTCAGGACCCACTGACTACCCCAGACCCCTCCCAAACCCCCCCACGATCCACCCACGACCCCCCTGACCCTATATAGGTCCCCAGACCCTCCCAAAGCCTCCCCAATACCCCATTCAGACTCCCCCAAGACCTCTCCCCAAAGCCCCCCCTACGATCTCTCCCAGACCCCTCCCAAAAGCCCCCCCAGACTCCTCTAAAAACCCCCTCCAAGACCCCTCTCTGAACCCCCAGACATCCCCAGGCCCCTCCCAGATGCCTCCAAACCCCTTTCCCCCGACTCCTCTTTGGACCCCCAGACCCCCTCCACAACCCCCCAAGGATCCCCCCAGACCCCCTCCCCAAAACCCCCCAGACCTATCCCCAATCCCAACCCGGGACCCTCCAGAGCCTGCCCAGATCCCCCTAGGCTCCCAAAACCCTCCAAAGGCCCCCCAGAGCCCTCAGTATCCTCCTGCAAACCCCCTAGACTTCAGCAAGATCCTCTCAGGACCCTCCCAAAACCTCCCCCAGAACCCGTGTGAGACCCCCAGACCCCCCCCCAAGACCTTCCAGACCCCTCCCAAGGTCCCTTCCCCAAACTCCCCCCCAAACCCTCTGAGAACTCCCCCCAGACCCTCCTCAAGACACCCCCAGAGCCCTCCCAGACGCCCCCCGCCCCTCCCCCACCTGTCCCTGCGCCGCCTCAGCAGCTCCCGCAGCCCCTCGTCCTCTCCCGGCGCCTGCCCCGCTCTCTGCAGCGCCTCCCTCAGCGCCCGCCCGAGCCCGGGGAGGGGCCGGGGGGAGGGGCCGCCCTCTCCATGGCCGGCCCCGGGGCACAGGGGCGCCACTCCCGCCTGGCTTCTCATTGGCTGCAGCGCGCGTGGGAGGCGGGTGTTGCTGAGGGGATCCGCGCGCTGATTGGTTGGTTCGAGGAGAGGCGCGCCGCTATTGGCTGGGGCCTGCGCAAGGTGGAGGCGGCGGCTGGAGAGCGTCAGGGGAGCGCGGCTGGGTAGGAAGCTGCGGTGGGGCCAGGGGGAAATGGGGGATTTGGGGGGAATCTGAGGGGAATTGAGGGATCTGGGCTGCTTTTTGCGGGGGCTTTGGTGAGAAATGGGGTATCTGAGATGGGTCCGGGGCGGATTTGGGCGGGTTTGAGGTAGGTATGAAGGAAATGGAGTGGTGTCAGGTGGGTCCGGGATGCATCTGGGGGGAATTTGGGCGGTTTGAGGGGTTTCTGCGGGGTCTGAGGTGGATTTGGAGGAGAAATGAGGTGGACGGAACTGGGGAATGTGAGTTGGGTCTGATGAGAAATGGGGGGTTGTGGGGATTTCGGGTGGATTTGGGGGAGGTTGAAGAGAAATAGGGGGGTCTGAGGTGGGTTTGGGGGGAATGGGGGCTCTGAGGGGGCTTTGGGTTGAGCTTGAGAGGGTTCAGAGGGTTTTTAGGGATGTCTGAATGGATTTTGGGGGGTTGTGAGAGGAACCGGGTGGGTCAGGGGGATTTGGAGGAGTCTGAGGGGGTTTGGGGGTTCTCAGGTAGGGCTGGGGTAAATTTTGGGGGGTCTCAGGTGGTTCTGACGGGTTTTGGGGGGGATCTCAGGTCGGTCTGGGGTGGATTTGGAGGTCCCAGCCCTCCCTTAAAACCCCCTGTCCCCACAGAGGATCCCGGCCATGGCGGTGCAGGAGCCCCGCCCCAACCACACCATCGACATCAACCTCAACGAGGATATCAACAAGGACGGTGAGGGAGGGCTGGGGGCTGTCCCCATTGTCACCTGTCCTTGTCCCTGTCCAGACTGTCACATGGTTGTGTGTCCCCACTGTCACCTGTCCGTGTCCCTGTCCCCAGAGCGTTCCCTGTGCCCTCACCTTGTCCCTATCATTTCCTTGTCCGTGCCATTGTTCCGTGTATCCCCAGAGCCAAAGCAGTCCTTCTCCCCATTGTCCTCATGGTCACCTGTCCCCATTGTCACCTGTTTCCATGGTGACCATGCTGTCCCTGTGTGTCCCCAGAGCTGAACAAGTCTCTTTGTGTTCTCAGTGTTGCTTTTCCCCCTTGTCACCTGTCCCCACTATCCCTGTGCTGTCCCCACTGTCCCTGTGCTGTCCCCAATGTCACCGTGCTGTCCCTGTCCCCCCAGAACTGAAGAAGTCCCTCTGTGCCATTTTCTCCCACTTTGGGCAGGTTTTGGACATTTTGGGCTGGCGCAGTCTCCGCATGCGGGGCCAGGCCTTTATCATGCTCAGGGAGATGAGCAGTGCCAGCAACGGCCTGCGCTCCATGCAGGGCTTCCCCTTCTACAGTGTCAGGGTCCACACCACATGCGGAGTCCTGATACGTTCTTTTAGGGATTTCAAAGCGCAAAAGACACAGCAGGAGACAAAACCAGTTTACTTTTGCAAAAGATGCACTTTTATTTAGTGCCAACAAAATGCGATAGAGGGACAGAGAGAAAGAGAGAAAGAGAGAAAGAGAGAGAGAAAAGGGGTTGGGATTATAGCTACCAAGATGGGCAGACGATCCTCGTGGAACCAGCCAATAGATGTCCGTTGCCGTCCGGGGAGATCTCGGGGGTCTTTAGTTTGAGGGTATCTTTTATACTCTTTTCCAAGGCGTCAGGCGACTGGCCAAAAGGGGGGAAGATTTATGGACTATTGTATATGGAGATCGTTGCTCCAAGAAACAGGTGGAAACAGGATGCTGCGCAAGTGGGCTGTGTAGGAGCAGCACACCATGGCCAGTTCATTGTTCTCAAACCTGTGGGAGCAAACCAGCCCTGGTTGGAATGGTCACCACGTGAGAACAGTCACTTAGCATTCCTCTCTTCCCTAGCCAGTGCCTTTAAACTGCAGTTCTTTAGGCCTCAGGCGATGGTCGTTGGGCAGAACAAACGAGAGGCTTTTAGATGGACTCTTACAGGGGGGTCCTTGGAAGGTTTTGGGAGGGGTTGGGGGGATTCTGGAGAGACTTTGAGGAGGAGTCTTGGAGTCTTGGGTGGGGTTGTGGGGGTCTTGGTGAGGGCTCTTGGGTGGGGGGTCCTGGGAGGGGCCAGGGAAGGTCTGGGGAGGGGTCATGGTGAAGCACAGAAAAACACTCTAAAACCCACAAAAAGAAGTTCTAAGAGTAGGTGTGTATTTATTCAGCGCTGCAGTGCGTGGGGGACAGCTCCTCCAAAAACACGCACACCTGTGGCCACCTGAGCCTCTCCTTTTATTCTCTACAAACCACGAATATACAATTCGCCTCATACAATTCCATCGCCTCCTTGCTCCATATGGAAATTAGTTTCACACCTCTTTGCGCATTGTTCCTTTTAGGTTGCTCTGCTGTTTGTCTGGGGGTCTTTGGGATGAGCCCTGGGTCTCACAGGCTTCATGCCAGCTCTTCACTGCCATATTTCGGCACCCAAAATTCCCCCCTGAAATTCCCCCATTTGGAACCAAAATTCCCAAATATTCCCTATGGAGATCCCAACAATTTCCTCTAGACAACCCAAACTTCCCATGTTCGAACCCATGTTTCTGTATACAGACCCCAAAAACTCCCTATGGGATCCTCTAAAATTCCATTTGAGGACCCCAACATTGCAAAAATTCTCAGTGGAGACCTAAAAATTCCCATGTTTGAACTAAAAAAAACCCAAAAAATCCCAGTGGAGACCCCACAATCCTCAAAATTCTCAATAGGCCCAAAAATTACCTACAAACCCCACAAAATTCCTTTTAATTACCCCACAATTTCCTTATGGGAGCCCCAAAATTCCCAAGAGACCTCCAAATTCCCTTTAAGGACACCAAAATTTTCTGTAGGAACCCCAAAATTACCTACAGGGACCCGAAGAATTCCCCGTACAGAGCCCAAACTACCCAGAAATTCCCTTTAAAAACCTCAAAATTCCCCTCTAGGGACCATGAGACCCCCCTGGACCCTCTATAGGATCCACCAGGCCCCTGTGGATCCACTATAGACCTCCCAGAGCGCCTTTAGAGACCCCCCAGAGCCCCCCAAATCCCCTACAGATCCCCTATATATCCCCTATAGATCCCCCCAGCCCCACCGCAGCTCTTGGACACGCTGGAGCCGGATGGAGGGACTGGGAGCAAAGATGGCGGTGCACAGGAGGCACTAACGGGTGTTCTGAGCATGCTCAGAGAGAACCAGGCAGGAGATGGGCAGGGCTTAGAGGGGAAGGGGGCGGGGCAAATACAAGGGCTTGGTCTGAAGGAAATGGGAGGGGATAATGATTGAGAGGGGCTGTGAATAGAAATGGGCAGGGCTAATAAATGGGCAGAAACCGAGGGGAAAGAGGCGTGGTCAGAAAAGGGCGGGAACTGTGAGGGCAAAGCGGCGGGGCCAAAATGCTGCATAGTCCTAAAAAGGCCTGGTTTGGCCCAAAATCACAGGCACAAAAGGGGCACAAATTCAGCCTTATTCCAGCAGGAATTGGCCTAAAATCATCCAAATTGGCCTAACATTGTCTGAAGGGGCGTACAATCCAGCCTAAAACACCTCAGCTTGGTATAAATTCACATAAATGGCCCTGAAAGGTTTTGGACCGAGACCGAGACCAGCACCCAAACCAGCAACAGCACCATTTCTGAAGCTGAAATCAGAGTGGACACCAAGACCAAGACGGGGAACAGAACCAACACCAGAACTGAGACCAGCACCGCTCCAGAACTGGAACAATTACTGGGACTGAGATCAATACTAATACTGGGACCGGCACCAGGAGAGCTCCAGGGCTGCTCTGGGACTGGGACCAGCATCGAGATAAATCCAGGACTGAGACTGGCACCAGAACCAGAACCAAGACTGATACTGACACCAGAACCGAGACTGGCACCAATGTGGGACCGGGCCTGAGACTGAGATTGGCACTGGGAGCACGCCGGGAACAACATCGACACCAGTACCAGCACTGCTCTAAAACCGAGACTAAGACCGAAATGGAGTCCAAGACTGAAAACAGAACAGGCACCGGCACCAAGACTGGCACTGCTATCAGACCCAGACTGAGACCAGCACTGTGGAAGCTGAATCAGAGAGAGCTGTGGATTTAATTGGCATTTGCTGTTTGATAACCAGGACGCCTTGGCAAGAACAAGCAGAGCTTTGACGATTACAAGAAGATTGGATAGAAGCTGGCAACAGGAAAGAAGTTTAAACTAAATAAGGAGAAATGTAAAGTTTGTCTGGGTGATATTTAACGCAATTAATGTAGACAAAAAATTAGTTCCTATCTAAAAATGGGGTATAAGCAACTGTAGCTCACAATACATTTGGATTCTGATCATGAGTCAGTAGTCCCTGTCTCTCAATTGTTGATAAAATTCCCTGGGACCAGCAGCGAGACCAGCATCAGAACCAGGATGGAGATCAAGACTGGGACCAGAACCAACAGCAGAACCGAGAGTTGCACCTCTTCAAGACTGGCACTGGGACCAAGACTGAGACCATGATGGACAGTGGGACTGGCACTGGGAGCTCTCCAGGACTGCTCTGGGACCGGGACCAGCACTGGCACTGGAAGAATTCCAGGACTGAGACTGAGAGCGGCACCGGAACTGGAACCGAGCCTGGCACCATTTCAGAACCGGGCCTGACACTAAGATTGGCACTGGGAGCACACCAGGATCAACACTGGCACCAGTACCATCACTGAGACTAAAATCAGCACAAGAAAGGGACCAAAACTGAAACCAGAACTTGCACTGGCACCAACACTAGCACCAGTATATGACCGAAAATGAGACCAATGCCAGCACCGCTCTGACATTGGGATTCAGACAGGGACCAGGACAGAGATCGACACCAGGAGCGCTCTGGGACTTCCTTGTTCACTGCGGAGAGTTTTGGCTGCGCCTCCACACATGACTGGGCAGGACTGGGAGGGACCCAGGGAGAGGCGGGACCGTCTCAGTTGACATCGTTCTGGAGCAGCCATCCCGGTCCATATGGTCCTAGTTTGTACAATCCCAGTCTGTGTGATCCCAGTTTGTACAATCCCAGTCTGCATGGCCCTGATCCATCTCGTCCCAGTCTGTGCAGTCCCATTCTGGAGAATCCTAGTCCATGTGGTCCCAGCCCCCATGATCCCAGCCTGCATGGTCCTGCATGGCTCACACTGCCAGGCTCTGCAATTCCAGGTCCCAGCCAGGAAAAGATGTTCCTGCCCTTGAAGGCAAAGCTCTTCAGAAGGGGCCAAAAGCCAAGTGCAGCACGATCTTACAAGGACATTTCACTGCCTGCCTTCAGAACTTCACTCATGGCTCTTGCAGCTCCTGCACTGGGAATTGAATCAGGGCAGGGTCTTTGGTGGGAGCTGCCCTGGCTCAAGGGAGACCCTGAGAGAGAAACAGAGCAGGCAGAGACAGGCAGGAGAGAAAGGAGGACACAAACACAATCAGCTGAGAAGGTGCTAGTGAAAACAGACCCAGAACTGACTGAAAGAGAACGGGACAGAAATCAGGAATTGTCAAAGTTTTATTTACTAAAAAATCCATCCTCCCCAGCCAGCCCCACACAATCCCGATCCCACCGCTCCAAATTTGCATCCTACTTCACCCAATCTCCTTCCAACCCCTTCGCACCCTAGCAGCTCTGGAATCCAGTAAGGTTCGTGTGGGATTGAGTTGTTTTGAGGAGGGAACAAGGCACTTTGATGTTTGATTGATCCCTTTTGAGTCAAAATTGAGGTGGTTTTTACTTGGATTTGGGAGGTTTTGAGGTGACAGATCGATCCCTTTTGGCTTTTGGAGCACAAAGAGATGGAGAAGAGAGAAAACAAAGGCCCAAACACAAGGATAACCAGGCAGGTGTCTTCCCAACATGCATCCCAGGGAATGTGGGTCACCAGGGCACTGCCCAACGTGGGTCCGGCAGTGGGGGATGGAGGTGGAGCAGAGCACGAAGCTCTTCCCACAGGCGGGGCACTCGCAGCACTCGCAGGCCTTCCCTTACTGGTGCCTCCGTTGGTGTTGGGTCAAGTTTGAGCTCTGGGAGAAGCTCTTCCCACACTCCTCACACTTTTAGGGCCTCTCCCCAGTGTGGATGTGCTGGTGGAGGATGAGGTCAGAGTTTTGTCTGAAGCCCTTCCCGCAGTCAGGGCACTCGTAGGGCCTCTCCTCTGTGTGTGTCTGGTAGTGCTGGAGGAGCTGGGAGCTGGTGGAAACATCTTCCCGCACTTAGAACACCTGTAGGGCCTCTCCCCAGTGTGAATACTTTGCTGAAGGATTAGCTTGTCTCACCACTTGAAGCTCTTCCCGCAGTCCTCGCGCTTATAGGGCCTCTCCCCAGTGTGGATCGTTTGGTGAACGATTAGGTTGAAATGCTGCCTGAAGCCCTTCCCACAGTCTCCACACTTGTATGGCCTCTCCCCAGTGTGGATGTTCTGGTGGCGGATCAAATAGCAGTGTTTCCTGAATCTCATCCCACACTCTCCACACTCCTAGGGCCTCTCCCCAGGGTGAATCCTGTGGTGGCTGATCAGGCTTAAGCTCCGGCTGAAGCTCATCCCACACTCCTCACACTCGTGGGGCTTTTCCCCGGTGTGGATGCGCCGGTGTTTGATGAGGGTGGAGTTTTCCCTGAATCCCTTCCTGCAGTCAGGGCAGCGGAAGGGCTTCTCCTCTGTGTCCGTGCGCTGGTGCTGGAGGAGATAGCATCTGGTGTGAAACGTCTTCCCACACTCCCCCACACTCATAGGGCCTCTCCCCAGTGTGGATCCTCTGGTGGGGGATCAGGAGGGACCTCCATCTGAAGCTCATCCCACACTCTGAGCACTTGTGGTGCTTCTCCCCATCACGAAGCTTCTCATGGACTACCAGGTCCGAGCTCTGGCTCCATCTCCAGCCGCCTGCTCGGCCCAGGCTGGGTCTTTCCTCCTCAGATCCCCGCGATCTGCGTTTGCAGCCCCTCCTGCTGCGGGATCTCTGCGGCTTTTCCTCCCCGTTGGATTCCTGCGCCGTGGAGCCTCTGCAAATGGCCTCTTCCACCAGGTTCTGCCACGGAGATTTGTCCTCCCTGCTCTCCGTGCCCAGCTTTTTGTCTGGGTGAGGAAAGACAAGGAGAGGATGGGATTTGCCAGAGGGAAGGGGAAGGAGATCCCCCCAGCGCGTCTCCGACAGGTCGGTGTCGGCAGCGGGGTGTCCTGCAGCCGGGGCCGTGCTGGCTGGGAGATGGAGCAGGACAGAAGGGGAAAGGGGCACTGACTTCCTCCTCACCTGCCTGGGGCTCCTGGGCCATCTTCCTCTTCCTCGCAGCCACCTTTGGAACAGGAATGGGATCGGGATTGGAATGGGAATAGGAATGAGATCTGAATCAGGACCAGGAACAGGACTGGGAACGGCATCAGGAAGCGGAACGGGAAGAACATTGAGAATAAAAATGGGAATGAGATAGGGTTTGGTAATAGGATTGGGAACAGGATCGGGATGGTAAAGCTGTGACATAAATGGGTGCCTTGGCTGGGTAATCTCAAATTGGAGAACCAAATCTAGGATGGGCAGGAACATCTTTTCCTGGCTGGTGTAAGGAAAATTAATCCACAAACACCAGAGGTTTATGTCCAATAAGAAGACAGAAGAGTCCTTTTTGCTTTATTCGAATAAAGGGAGAGGCCATGGGGCATTCCCCTGGGATCTCTCCAATTTTTGGAGGACACAGCCTCCTTTTTATCCCAATTTCCTGGCCGCTTTTCCCTCTCTCTTTCCCCATTCGCTCAGGTACTCGAGAGGCACAGACTTCTCGGAATGCCTGACACCTGACATTCCCCTCTAATGTATAACCCTCCCTTTTAATTTTTAATTCTTGTAGAATTCATAGTTTCCCCCCTGTTGCTTCTTTCATCTTCTGTTAACCAATTTCATTTACCAGCAAACCTACAGTTTGTAAAGGCAAATCTCTTTTTCCATTCATCAATCAGTGTAATCCCTCCCATTGTTTCTTTTGTCTCTAGGTGCTAACTTTATCTACCATTAAATCTACAGCTTGTTTGTAAAGACAAATGTAACATTCCTCTCAATCTCTCCTCTTTTATTTTTAATAATTGTCTTTACAAACTTTAGCTATTATTGATTTAATTTCTTGTTCGTATGTCCTTTTTGGTTTTGCAATTATTTGTAATGACATCAATTTCTGTCCTTTTGTAGCCATCTCTGGGTCAGTAGGCAAGGCTATAACCTGCATCCCTTTGATCACATGTTGAGTAAGCTGTACTAAGGAAGGGATCATGCATGGTAAAA
Source organism: Oenanthe melanoleuca (assembly GCF_029582105.1). Lineage (NCBI taxonomy): Eukaryota > Metazoa > Chordata > Aves > Passeriformes > Muscicapidae > Oenanthe > Oenanthe melanoleuca. The sequence continues at coordinate 9,856,554 of NW_026612650.1, forward strand.
AGATTAGAGTTGCTACAGCACATAAGAGAGAAAAAGCAGTTGTTTAACCCACAGTCCAGCAGGTAGCCACGAAAACATGTCCCATTCCCATCCTTTCCATGTTCGGACATGTACATGAGCTAACTTTCTTATTCCTTTTGCTATTTGTTTCACCACCTTTCCATTGTCATCTATTTGCAAACAGCAGTTTGAGTAATTTAATTTGCCACACACTCCCCCTTCTTCTGCCAACAAATAGTCTTATACCACCCAGTGTTGAAATATTGCATTTCTCATTTGAGTAGATTGGTCAGCAAGAAGGTCAAGAGCTGTAGCTGTTTGGTTACTTACTATTTCAAAGACGGCTTGTAACCTAATTATCCGATTTAAATTATAAATGGGTTCTCTGGCACCTGATATTAATTCATTAGGATTCCAAGTGGCTGGTCCATAGTGTTGTATGGTTTGTTCAGGTGGCCATTCGTGATCACCCCACTTTTGGGTGCTTCCCCCAGCCAGGGATACATCAATCAACCTCTTTTCCCTAATTAGATCATCATATATATCTTGATTCCTAACTGGTTTCCCTGAACTTGTGGTAGCAGAAAGAACAGAGGTCTGATATACCCCACATGACATATCCCTGACCAGTTTGGGGGTAACCTGCGATAGGCGTGTTGGCCCCAAATCCAGTAATGCCCTTTTAAAGCCCAGGTCCCGTTGGCAAAGGGACCTTCCCAATTTTCATGATCCACTGGGGGGTCATGCTTCCTGGGCCTAGTGGTCCCCCAACAGTAGTTGCCCCACCATAGGAAACACAGAATTTGCACTTCCATGCTCCCACATGAGGTTTCCAGCTGCAGTTAAATCCCAGATCTGTTTTATTAGATTTGGACCAGAACCTGATAAAAAGAGTTCGAGTTCCATTCCAGTGTTGCCACTTCCACTGATAGTCATGAACAGCATGTGTCCTACTTGTAGAATTATCTTGGGGGCAGCTTAAAAATAAGGAGTCGAAAAACTTATTCCTCCCCACTGTTTTACAGCCTTTCAAATTTTTCTGATAATTATGGTAGGAACACTTTACCCAGCTACCATTTGAGAACTTAACATGAGTTTGATTCCATTTGCCCTCATATCTGGAACAATCATAAGGAAGACATCTGGGGGTCCAACAATCTAAACCCAAAGATAAAGTCCAGTCACAAACACTTTTTCCCACGGATATGCTTCCTGTTCTATTTAGACAATAAGTGCCTCTTTCAGAAGAATGAAGCTGCCATGGACTTCCTTCTTCATCCCAGAATCCTGTTCCATTATGGACCTCACTATGGGTGCTAACCCACCATTTAGATTTGACTGGGCTGGCCACCCACGGCCAGTTTTCAGATCCTCCTGACCCCCCACAGACCCAGCAATTCCTAAGGTTAAAGTTTTTTGCTACTTCTTCTACTAAATTTAAAAACTTATTTTCCCATTCCTGGCCCCACTCTAACTGACAGTATAAAGGTAAGATCATTAAGAGAAACATTCTAATGGTGTTATGTAATTCCGTAACTTAATTTTTACTTTCACGTTGTCTTTTGCACCTGTGGTGAGTGAAGGCACAGAAACAGCTTAATCTAAAGAAAACAGTGACAGGAAAGGGCTGGCCCCCCAGCCAGCCTGGAGATCCGAGAGGAGGGATGACCACACAAACTGTTTCAGCAGGCAGTCTGTGAGTGGGCACACGAGGCTTCCCTCAATGTCGACGCACTTGCTACTGCTCCAGTCCACCTCTGTGGAGTGTCAGTCATGGCTTCCCATCCTTCTCCTCCAGCTGAGATGTCCAAATCTCTGGGGCCTTAGAGACCTTGACCCGAGTGTGATAGGTCCACTCATGTTCAGCTCTCTTGACGGCTGTTTCTGTGGGCAGCAGCACCTGGAAAGGTCCATGCCACTTCACCATCAGCGGTGCTCCTTTATACTCCTTAACTAGGATCCAATCTCCTGGCTGGATGTTGTGAACAGCAAAGTCCAAAGGCAGGGTCTGTGCTAGCTGAGCCTCCTGTCAAAGAGATTTCACAAGAGACAGTATCCGAGCCACACAATGTCTCAAATACACATTACGTATCTCTACCCCCCCAACTAGGCTGAGAATTACAAGGGTAAGGAATTCTGAATATTAATTCAAAGGGAGATAATTTAATATCTTCCCTGGGTCTGGACATTATTCTTGCCAAAGCCAGGGGCAGGAGCCGTACCCACGGCATCTTGGTTTCTATCACCAGCTTCAGAAGGTTTTTCTTTATTTCTCCATTAATTCTTTCAACCCGACCCAAACTCTGGGGGTGCCAGGGGGTATGCAGGTTACATTGTATCCCTAAAGCACTCATAACTCCTTGAAGAATTTTTCCTGTAAAATGAGTTCCCCTATCTGAGTCTATTGCTTCCACAATTCCATATTTTGGAATTATTTGTTCCAAAAATACTTTAACAACTGATCCTGTAGTTGCTGAAAAAGTAGGGAATGCTTCTGGCCACACTGTTAATTTACATACTATTACCAGAAGATATTTAAACCTTGCCACTCGGGGCATTTCAGTAAAATCCACCTGACATCTCTGGAAAGGACGTACAGCCCAAGGCCTCCCTGCCCTGGCAAGTTTCTTTGTAACTTTGTTATTGGTTTTAGGACAAGTAAAACAACCCTCAATAGCTCGTTTTGCCAAGCTAAAAAGACCCACAGCAGCATACATTTTTAGGAAGACTTGCCAGCCCTTCGAGAGCCCTAATGACTCCATGAAGTTGTTTTAACAATTGTAAGGCCAGAGGTTTTGGGATCCACTGCTTCCCATCCCTTGTAAACCAATTATTTCCTCTTTCTTCTGCCCCACTTTTTAAATTATCTTAAGTTCCTCTGGTGGGAAAGACAGTTTCTCTGGCAGCGGTGCAGTTACTGGGAGTAAGGGGAGTATTTTAGAGATTCCTGGCAACAAAGCAGCTTTCCGAGCTTCTTTATCCGCCAGTCGGTTTTCTGTTGCCTCCTCTGAGTACCCTGCCTAATGCTCCTTAATGTGGATTATTGCCACCCTTTTTGGTAAATTCACCACCTCTAATAGGCGAGAGACTAAGTTCTCATGGGCTAACGTCTTTCCCCTACAATTTAATAAACCTCGTTCTTCCCACAGTTTCCCAAATGCATGTATCACCCCATATGCGTATTTAGAATCAGTAAAAACATTTACTGTCTTATTCCGGTATAACTCACAGCTCTGATCAGTGCATACAGCTCAGCTGTCTGGGCTGACCAGGTGGGGGTAACCTCCCCCCTTCCTTTAATTATTTCCCATTCACGATAGAGTATCTTATAAAACGCTTCCCGTTTATCACCCTTGAAGACCCATCAATGAACACATTCTCTCCCTCAGGCCAGGGAGTATCTCTCAAATTTTTCCTAGCTTTAGTCTGGAGATCTATAACCTGGATATAATCATGGCTTTCCTCCTGTCTCCCCCTTTCTTTGGGGCTTATTCAAACAGGAGGCTGGATTAAAACTTTCCTCATTTTTAAATTTTAAATCCTCCTATTCCATTAAACAAGATTCATACTGTAATAATCGATCGCTCGTCATCCACTTAGAGGCTCTCTCAGTTAACAAAGCTTTAATCTAATGTGAGACTTTTACGATCAGATACCCTCCCCTTGTCAGCTTTCGCGCCTCAGCCACCATCAGAGCTGTGGCTGCACAGATCTGCAGACAATGGGACCAGCCTCTGGCCACTGGGTCTAACAATGTAGAAAAACAGGCGATAGACCTCCTGTCCCTCATTCTCTTACACCAAAATTCCTCTAGCATGACCCAGCTCAACACCTACATGTAGTTGAAATTTCCTTTCTGTGTCCGGAAGAACTAAGACCGGGGCACCAACCAATCCATCCCTTAATTTTCCAAAGCACTGCTCCACCTCTGGTGTCCACATTACAACACCAGGACCGCTCTGGGTTAAAAAGTTACTCAAAGGTCTAGCCACAACACAAAAATCCTCGATCCAAGCTCTGCAGTACCCTACAACCCCAAAATTGCCGTAGCTCCTTTTTAGCCTGGGGAAATGGTATTTGCAAAATCCCTTTTATTCTTTCTGGATCAATACACCGTAACCCCTCAGTCACAATGTGTCCCAAATATTTGACCTTTTTTCTACTAACTGAGCTTTCTTTTTGGACACCTAAGTCCTTTTTTTTTTTTTTTTGTTTTTTTTTGCAAGGAAATTAATCAATTTTACAGTAGCCTCTTTAACCACCTTTTCTTGCTCTCCCGATAACAGCAAATCATCTACATACTGCAACAGCTTAACTCCTGAGGGTGGAGTAAACTCTCTTAATATTTCCTGCAAAGCTTGTCCAAACAAAACCGGTGACTCTGTATATCCCTGGGGAAGGACTGTCCATGTCAACTGTTGTTTTATCATCTTCCCTCCTTCTTCCTGTTCCCACTTAAAGGCAAAATACTGTTTACTATCTTCTGTAATCGGACACCTCCCGAAAGCATCCTTCAAATCCAGTACAGAATAATACCGATGTGAAGAAGGGATCTGATTTAGGATTGTATATGGATCCGGAACTGTGGGATGCCTGGGTTTGACAATTTCATTTATTATTCTTAAATCCATTCTATATGTTCCATCTGGTTTCTTAACCGGCAGGAAAGGGGTATTATAAGGAGACATACATGGCTCCAAAAGACCTGCTTTTAGAAGGGACTCAACAACAGGCTGTAACCCCTTCTTTCCCTCCCTTGAAATAAGATATTGCTTTTTAAACACCACTTGTCCCGGTTGCTTTAAAGTAATTTGGAGATGTTCTATATCTAGTTTTCCATATTTCCCTGGGGCTGCCCACACTTTTGGATTTATTTCAGTATAAGCTTTCTCAGATATTTTACACAAAGATACTACAGTTTTGGACTCCGTGTCACTTCTTACACTACTAATTTGCATTCCCATTCTAGCCATTAGATCTCTTCCCAGTAAATTACAATCACAATTAGGAACAAACAGGAATTCATGCAGTTCAAATCTGTCCCCTACATTGATTAACAGTGGTTGAATAAAATACACTCGCTCATCCTTTCCTCTCACTTCTTGAATTCACTTTTTACAATTTTCCCCCCTAGGTATAAAATTTAAGGTGGATTGAGAGACCCTTGTGTCTACCAAAAAACACACCTCCTCTTTATCTGGACTCACCTTAAAAGTTATCAAGGGTTCCTGAATGGTGGGTCCTTGATATAATAGGAGCCCCTGACACCCCTAACAATCCATTTCCATTATCCTCTGGACTTCCTCCTCCTGAGGGTCCAGCTGTTTCTGCGGACACACATTTTCCCAATGCCTTTTTGCCCTGCAGATAGCACAGTGGTTCCTCCCCAGCCGTGGTTTGGGTTGTCTTTCCCCTGCCGAAGAGGGAATGCCTCTGCCACTTCCCTGTGGCCGACCCCGTCCCCTCTGTCCCAGGGGACCCCTTGGACCCTGCGGTTTATTCCTCCGGGGCTGCAAAAACTCTGCCATTATCTTTGCCTTAGCCTTTGCCTTTTCCTCATCCCTTCTTATATATATATATCTGCTCTGCTTTTCTAACCAATTCTTCCAGAGGATTATTTTGCCACTCTTTATCTTTTTGTACTCCTTTTCTTATATTAGGCCAAGCCTTAGTAACAAATTGCACTTTCAGCAATGTGTCAAAGGCTGGCCCCTCAGGATCCATCCCCCCATGTTTCCTCAAGGCATCCGTAATCCTCTCCAACCAATGAGAGGGACTTTCCTGTTTCTCCTGTTCTAACAACATAGCCTTAGCTACGTTGTTAGTTTTGGGAGCAGCTGACTTGATTGCCCTGATCAGATAAGCATGGTATTCACGGAGGTGAGCCAGACTAGCCTGGTTATATGGGTCCCATTGGGGGTCCGCCTCGGGGATGGTATCATCCACCATAGGTGCATTGGGTCCAGCCCCTCCACTACCTGCGGACGCCTATCCCCTCACAGCTGCCAAGCCCCTCGCAAAACCATTCGTCTCTCCGATGACCCAAACAAAATTCCCAAAAGAAAATTCTAATCCTTCCATGTATAATCCGCATTTTCTAAATATTCCTTTATTTTTGTTCTCCCTCTCTTTATCACGCACCATATACTAGAGCCTGTACCAGAGCCTGTGCCTGTCCCGTCACAGCGCAAACATGGCTTCTCCCCAACCGGTGCTCCCAGCGAGCACGGCCAGCAGCATCACAGGCGGCTGGGCGTTTTGAGCATCACGGGGCCAGCGGACACTGCTGGCCCTGCCCAGGGGTGGTGGTGTCAGGCACAGCCCGGCACAGAGCACTGGCAGACCCACAGACCCCAGCCCATATTCTCAGTCCCGCAGCTCTGTGCCCGGCCCTGCTGCTCATTGCCTCACACATATCTATCACACCCTCCTCTTTAATCCTGTTCTACTGCACAAACACTCTCCATCTACCCACCGCTGTCAAGACCCTCTCTCAACTCCAGTTTTTGCCCCTCAGGCACTATCGAGACCCCTTCTCGATTTCCCTTATTGCCCCTCTAGGGCATCTATATAACATGGCCTTATAAGCCCCTTTGACATCTTACACTTTGGCCACACAAAATAACAATATTTTACCATAATTTTCATAGTTACCTCTGGGTGAATATACAATTTGTTTCAAGACCTCAGCACTCTTTCCAAGGGAATCTCCAGGGGCCCTTTCCCGGCTTCACCCTTCCAATCCTCCATGGGTGTCCTGTTTCACCTGTGCAACCAACCCTCCATGGCTGCCCTCCCAGGTGTACCTGTGCTGCTGTCCATGGGCGCCCTCCCAGGTTTGCTCCCCGAGGATCCCATTTTACTCACCGGTGAGATTTTCAGTGGTCTTTCCCTGCGGACTCTTCACGGACCCCTGGTCCACCACTCATCTGTCTCCTGGACAGTCTTGGGAACCCAATCGATCTCCCGGTGCCAGCCGGCACCCAGGGGAGCTGATCACCAAAACTGGGTGAGGCGCGCCTTCAGCTCCACCTGCTGCCTGCAGCCCTGGACGGTGGAAATGTCCCGGTTGAGCCCCCATATTGTAAAGAAAATTAATCCACAAACACCAGAGGTTTATGTCCAAAAAGGAGACAGAGCAGTCCTTTTTGCTTTATTCGAATAAAGGGAGTGGCCATGGGGCATTCCCCTGGGATCTCTCGGATTTTTGGAGTACGCAGCCTCCCTTTTTATCCTAATTTCCCGGCCGCTTTTCCCTCTCTCTTTCCCCATTGGTTGAGGTACTCGAGAGGCACAGACTTCTCGGAATGCCTGACACCTGACATTCCCCTCTAATTTATAACCCTCCCTTTTAATTTTTAATTCTTGTAGAATTCATAGTTTCCCCCCTGTTGCTTCTTTCATCTTCTGTTACCCAATTTCATTTACCAGCAAACCTACAGTTTTTTTGTCAAGGCAAATCTCTTTTTCCATTCATCAATCAGTGTAATCCCTCCCATTGTTTCTTTTATCTCTAGGTGCTAACTTTATCTATCATCAAATCTACAGCTTGTTTGTAAAGACAAATGTAACATTTCTCTCAATGGGCACCAGGGAAGGAGCAGCAGGCACACAGGAGATTCCCCTGCTGCAATGGGCAGGAACCAAAAATCTCTCGAGTCACAGCTGCAGGCCTGTATCTGCACAGGATGCTTTGGCTGCCCCACTCCTCATCGGAATTTAGCATTTGGAAATTAAATTCCAGTTTCTGCCTCATGTACAAGTACCACGGTTGTGCAAAAATTGGGCAATTGGCCATATCCCAAAGGCACTGCAGTGTGGAGGAAGTGATGCCCTAATGATTGAGAAACAAAAGAAAATACTTTCAAGACAATATTAGTGTAGGAGGTGATATCAAATCTGGTCTCTAACTGGAGGTCTCCAGGGGCAGATATGGAAAAATGACCACCCCACATAAGGTGAATGTGGTTTTATAGGTTTGGGAAATTAGCATAATTGGCAAGAATTTCCAATTAGAAGCACAATAATTAGGAAATGTCCACCTTTTCGTTCCACCTCTTCTGGAGCCCCTCTTTCTTGCAACTTGCTGTACTAGCTGTACAGGCTATAACTAGCTTATGAAAAAGTGTGTTGAGCACATGTTTTTACCAGAGGAGGTAAGACAGGATAGGAGCCTTTGGAATGTGTTTTGTCTTTCTGCCTATCAGGGGATGAAAAATACTCAAGTTACCTCAGAACTATGTAACAATACAAGAGTAGTCTACATATCTATGAATATATATGAAGGAAATAAAAAAGCAAAAATAATTTTCAGAAGGAGACCCTTTTCCAATTCCTAACCATACCAAAACCTCCATACACAGGAGTTTCCATCTTGAAAAAAAACACTGTACAATTCAGAAAATTAATGTAGAGCTTATTCACAGGATGACAAGGAAGGGAACATTCCCATGGAGTTGAGGTTTGGTACAGTTCTTATTCTGAGTCCCACTCAGGGCTTGAACTGGAAAGAGTCATCCTGAAATGGTTGTCCCCAGCTCCTGAACTCCCTCCACTGATTCACTGCAATGATCAGAGATGCCAGTCTGGAGAGAGGCTCATCTGGCTTAAACATGAATGCATTGCAAAGAGAAAACAACAACAACAACAACGAAACCATTACTTTGCAAACTCAGTGCCTCACAGGATCAAGAAAGATTCCTTGGTTTCCAGAAATATGCAGAAATAGGACTGACAGGACCATCTGCACCTCTGCCTTCATGACCTTGCTATCACAGGCCAATATGGCCCATAATCCCACTAGTTCATTCATCAAGGTGTCTTCAGCAGCAGCAGCAGCGGCGCAGCTCAAGAAACATCAGGCAGCAGTTCCCATTCCCTGTGTGTGTATGGCTGCGGGGCCAGGACTGCCTAGGCCAGGGCTAGTGGAGAGCGCGGGCAGCACCGATCCCAACGAGCTGCTGCTCTGACCCTGCCAGCAGGACTCTCACTGAGATGAGGGGTCAGGACGTGCCACTGAGCACTGAGATGGTTTTGGCAGCGCAGCAAGGCAGCTCAGGTACCTCCTGAGCCCTGAGTGGCAGCAGCCAGCTCTGCCAGCAGCACCATGTGGCCAGAGAGCTGCTGTGTTTCAGACTCACAGCGAAGGACACCCAGCTGGACAATTTCCATGTCAAAGCTGCAGATAACTTCCCTCTTACCTTGGTGGATCCCAGGAAAAATTATGGACACTGTGACAGAGAATCTGCTCGTCCAAGAGACTGATGACTCCACTCACAAGGAGCTCAGCACAACCAGAGCTTGAGCAATCCCTGGGAAGAGCTGAAGATTCCATTGCAGCTGAGGGGACAGGATCACTGCCTGCATAAGGACAATTCCAGTGAAGTACTAAGGCCTCACAACATGCCCTAAGCCTAAGTGACTTTCAGAGGAATCTTCCAACTAAGCATTATATTTATATTTACCCATTAACAAAATATGAATCTTGTTAGAGAAACAGGTGTTTACCTTTTCACACTTAGAAGCCAGACAAGGCCACAAAATCAGATATCTCCATTTGATTTTGCAGGAAGTTATACGTTCAAAGTAAATTCCCTTGGTTCCTCCCTGAGCCCTAGCCAAGAGGAGGATGAAACCAGAATTTATGGTAGCTTTTTTATTCAAAATTATAAAATCTGGGCCCTCTCACAGCAACACTGGTGGCCTCGCCTGCAGGTGGGCAAACCACATAGGACTTCCCAGTTACTGGGAGTACCTCTCCAATCCTTTGCAGTGCCAGGGACACCCCAGGGGACATGTGTGTGTCAGGATGATGGTCAAATATTACAGTAACTGGTGATATATCTTTCTTGATCCTTACAGGCAACCTTTTGCAGTAATAATCCAATGCAGTGCTTACCTTATTCTTTTGCACTTCTTTGCTGCTTCGCACTACTGTAAATGACACTTACTCCTTAAACTGGTGTTGGTGTCTTGGTGCTGGCCCTGCCTGCAATCCAGCAACCCGTTCCCTTAGAGATGGACTTGTTGAAGGCACAAGATGGTGGCCGGGGCTGAGGCACCACACACACGATGGTGGCCAGGGCTGAGGCTGTCAGTCCCAGTAAGCTCTGCAGCCCCTGCTGGCCCAGCCCCGGCCCCAGAGCAGCGCGGGGTGGGCAGAATCCCCATTTCAGCCTCTGCTTAAATGGACATGAACAGACAGCCGGGGACAGACACAGTGTGGGCACCTTTGGTCTGTGCACACAAACATACACCCGGCAGTTTGTAACATCAGCTGGCAGTATTTTGATGTCAAGGCAATTCAAATAGATGAAAAAAGCAGTAAGGTCCAGGATTTTAAAAAGGAAATATTTTTGTTTGTTTTTTGGTAGTTTTTGTTTGTTTGTTCTGTTTTTTGTTTTTTTTTTTCCCCAAAGTGGGGCAAAAGAATTTCCTGTGCAGATGGACTTCATTCAGTGCTCTGTGCACAGAGAAGCCCAGAGAAGAAACAGCCTGGACTTCTGGCTTCTGCCCAGGGACATTTCCTAGCAAGAGCCCAGCACACGCCTCCCTCAGCTGCTCCCTGCAGGGCCAGCCTTGCCCTCAGCCTTTCCACAGAGCATCCCTGGCTGTATCCAATGGCACCAGGGCCCTGCCGCGCCTGATCCAAAGGCCACGGCTGCCCCAGAGCCCCAGGGCTGCAGGAGGCCTGGCTGCCCTTGCCACCATCACTGCTCTGGCACAGGCTGGCACATTTCCCAGTGTTTGACACCACACACACACACTTCTCCCTGCCCTGCTGCCCTGCAAACACAAGGGGGGATGCAGCAGCACTGCTGCAGCTGAGCCTGAGCAACTGCACTGCAGGAAGGGAGGGCCCGGCCGGGCCGAGCCCGCCTCGGGCTCATCTCAGCTCTGAGCCTTGGGGGGCCAGCAAAACCTTCTCAAAACTGTCCTTTCAGAACTGGAAAGAGCTTCACATGGCACCCCACTGCGAGTGGCAGGGTTTAATTGCTATTTTACTCACCTCAAGTAGTCTGCTTGCTTGCTTGTATCAGAGCATGTGGAGACAGTGGAAGTATCTTCTCTTTCTCCTGCAGAAAAGCAGAATTTTGACACTCTTCATCAGATCTTTGAAAAGACAAAAATTACCCACTGGATGCCTTGTAAAAGTCCTTCAAAGCTTTCTTCTCACAGTAAATTACTCGGAAAAAGCTACAGAAATTAATAATGGGGCACACATAGTATTCTCTACAGTAGCCAGTTCCAGGATTCAGAAAGAAGGCGAGGCCACTTTATTCTACAGATTCTACACTACCACAGTGTAAAGCCCAGCTCAGCTTTTCTGTTTGGAAGGCATGAGGTGGCATCTGCACAGCCATTCAAGTCACCCAACAACAGATGCAGTTTCACAAAAGACAACAGCTTGAGATAGAGGGGGAGAGAGAGAGAGACGAACATGGAGGTTCTAACAAGAAATAGGCAAAAAAGCTGGAATTCTCATGCCATGTTTTTATTGCAACTTCCTTTCCCATTCCAAAGACCTAAAGTTTGGATGAAACCAAGTTTTAATGCAAAGTTTCTGTACTCTTGTCAACAGGAAAGTCACAGTATGTTCAATACAAGTGGTAATAACAGCTTTGCTAGGAGGATTTAATTTATAAAAGTGCATTTGGTCTCATGGCTTAGTCCACACAAAAGCTTCAGCCTAATCCCCAACTTAAAACACAGTCCAGATTTTTCCTTCACCAGCTGCTCAGAATTTTGTAAAGTTGCTCCTGAGGAACGATGCTCATGGATTTCTACATTCAAGCGGGAATCCATCCAAAGTCATCCCAAGGTTTGCTGGTACTGTGTGTATGTCCAGAAGAAATGTGGAAAGACCATCTCAAAGCACCTGTCTCTACAAGCACACCACCACTTGCAAGAGGCATCTGCACAGTCTAAACATGCCTCCAGGCTAAACCCAACTAGCAATTTGCTAATTCAACCTCCAAAAGAGACAACACACAAAGAAAGCAACTGAACCCTACTGGGTATGTCCCTGTGATCAGACATCTTTTGCATTTCTGTTCAGCTTTTCAATGTCATTTTCATTTGGAGGTACTTCAAAATCTTTGGAAGAAAAGAATTCTGCAGCTAAAATGCAGAGGAGCTCATGGCGCAGTTCAAACTAGAATTCCAGGAAACCCCAGCCCAGGTTTTGTAGCTTTTGGAGTTTCCATGGAAAGGCTGTGTTCAATGAACAACGATGAAATCATTGAGATTTGATCTACACATTTCAGAAAACTAGTCTGCAAAAACTGTGTCATGGGTTTCTATCTTTAACATGCAGACTTGAAAACCTGCTGGTGGAAAAAGTGGTTCCACTATCAACAATGAGTTTACTGGAAATCAAATGAAAACATCCACTCTCTGTGAGTTTCTAGTGCCAGGCACTTCCCTTTTACCAGGTTATCACAACAGCAATCTATTTCACAATTATTTCCTCTTGATTGGTTTTGCACTACAGAGGGAGAATTTCTAAAGATGAAAAAATATACTCCTGGGGGAAGAACTTTCTGGAACTGAGGGGAACGAGTAACCAATAGGGGAACAGAACTTGAACCAATTAACATGACAACACTCAGGACTGTGGGAAGAACACTTAGGTTTGCCCTAACTTAAAATTGTCTCCTAGGGCTTGAAATCAATGCCTGGTTCCCTCTTGATTAAATCTGGCAGTAATGCACTGCGAAAATCCCCAGTACAGACAAACGTCAGAAACTGAGTAGCAGACAAAACTGCTGGAAAGGTGTCAGGACAAAGCATCTTGTTGCCAGTTCTATCCAAAGATGTGAACCTTTCCAAATCAGTCACAGAACACCCTAATAAAAACAATCAATTAGCAAAATCCTTAAATGTCTGATTTAGTCGTGAAGGGTAGTGGCCAACAACAACAAGTTAGAGAGCCTCAAACAGTAATGAGTCAAGCTATAGAAGACAAATATAAAGAAACCCATTGGGGTGTTGAGGATTCAGTAGACAATTAGGAAAGGCAGCTACTTGGTGTTAGGCTGACATTGACTGTGACAAGTGAAATAAATAATCTACTTGCAGAGCAATGCACAGTTTTAAAAAAGACTGCCATTAGAGATTGCAGGAAAAAAGGAAATAATGCAGGAGATTACTACCAAGGAGATTTTTCAGAGTTACCTCAGCACAAAGGATGTAAGTACATATTAGGTGTAGTAGACCCATTTTCTGTGTGGCAAGAGGCTTTTCCATTTCATACCAACAAAGCTAGAGAAGTACGTCAAATAATATTGTTGTAAATAAAGCAGGGCCGAGGCCTTTATTAAATAACAGCTCTTTTATTAGTGGGGGTTGCAGGGAGGCCCTACGCCTGCTGCTGCCAGTCCAACGCTGGGAGGAGGTCTTCATGTGGTTCTGTCCAAAGGCAGAGTTGGGAGTTCCCACCTCACGGGCACGTCCGGAAGTCCAAAGTGGCTCGTTGGTTTAGGGGGAGTTACTCTTTTCAGCTGCTCCTTAGGTCATGGTGATTTAACAGTTACAAAGGGCACATTGCAGGTGACTTAGCTCATTAGTTGAGGTGATCGGTAGACTTGGGTTTGGTGTTGGTTGACTAGTTTCGTGGATTTTCTCTTGAGCAACAACTTCCGGTAATGGTGGTAACTGGGAAACTGCTGAAGATTTACATATGGGGGTGTTGCTGATTTGACAGGCAGGCAGGCAGCAGCAGGCCGGAAATGAGGTAAGGGAAAGGGCGGAAGTGGGTAGGGGAAAGGGCGGAAATGGGAGGTAACCGGGATAGGGAAATACAATAAACTGGGGTTTAAATTACACAAGGATTACACATTCAACTGGGGAAAAGAACATAGCAACTTGATTAAAGAACTAACAAACGAACAAGTGGATAACACAATAAGGTGAGTAACAATCTTTTTAACTCTTCTAGCAACTTTAGTTTTATGGTTTTCAACTAAGACTTTTTACCACAATCCCCCCTCTATGTCTTTGATCGGTCTTTAGACCGCATCAATTAGCAGTTTCTGGTTTTTCTACATATATTTCTCTGATGGTTTGGTATTGATTATATATATTTTCAGCAGCACTTAGTTCTTTTTCTTCCCTTTGGGAGTCTATTGACTCTGATTCTAGTTTAAATATTTTTGTCTGCTCGGGCCTCATGACTGGGGAAAGTTGGAAATTTGCCTGAACTGTGGTGGTGATTATTCGGATTAGGCAAGGGAGCAGGCACGGGAGGATTAGAAAGCCGGCTACAGCACTCAGGGCAATAAACAGCACTTTTTTCCACCATGCCCCTTTAAATGACCAAAAGCTATCCACCAATCGGTGTTAAAGAGGGGCTTCCATTTCTTGAGTGCCCACGTACGCAACTTTTCATATTTCTTTTGAAATATTTCGGATTACCTCACTTTTGTCGTCAGTTTCGAGGCAGCACTCAGAAGTGTTAAATTTTCCACAGATTCCCCCTTCGTTAGCCAACAGATAGTCTATGGCCAGTTGTACCTGGTACACTACGGCCCTTGTTTGGGCTAATTGATCACTTATATGGTCCAGGGCTAAGGCGGTCTTATTTGAGATTACTTCCAGGACTGCTTGTAATCGGATGATTCTGTTAAGCATGTAAATTGGGGTACGGTAACCCCAAGACCCATCTTGAGCCCAGGTAGCTGGTCCATAAGTTTTTATAATTTCTTCTGGGGTCCAGATTTTTCCTCTCCACTTTTGAGTACTGCTTAGATTGACAATCGTCCATCGTTTTCGGGTGTTTTTTCCTAATTTGTCATACAGTGGTACTCCCAAATTTTGTCCAGATTCTCGTTCAAGTAAAAAGAAAGCCGGTTTTATGATCCCCACTGTGCAGCTACCCGTCCAATCCCCAGGCAGTTGAGTGTAGGCCTTGTTTCCACAAATCCAAAATAAGTGCTGGGGAGCTCTCCAATGCATAGTTTGCGTATTAAGGGGATGTTCCCAGTATTTAGAGATGGCCCTGATTCCCCAGAAGGGATTTATTCCCTGACCGGTACATTCATGTAGTCTATACCCCTCATGATAAATACATTTGGTTTCTTTCCTTCTTATTGCCCAATAAACATCAGGTTCCCTTGGGACCCACTCTGTTTCTGTTTCTCTGACTACTAGATACCTTTTACAAGGCATAATCCCTACAAAGGTGTTGTATCTTTTCCCAGTTCTTTTGATACATTCTTCCCCTACTACTTTGGATTTTAATTCCCATTGTTCCATTCTTCGTTCTGCTTCTTTAGGAGGAGGTTCTTGTTTCATTTGTTTCCACTGTAATATATCTATTGGTGCCAGACTAGTTCCTTCCCAAGGCCAGATGTCAGCCATTTGGGTGCTGCCACATATCCAACAATTTGTAATACTTAGCTCATGACTGATCTTTTCCATTAGGTCGATAAATAAGTTCTTATGAGGGAGGTCTTCTATTTCAGTTTGTTTTGAGGCTAAGGGTTTCTCTTTAATTAAATCTGCAACCCCTTTAGGATTTTCTAATCCTTCCAGGCAAAACCATTCTCTGACAGGGCATTCCCCAGTCAAGTGTTGCCTAAAAGTGGCTGTGTTTCGTGCAATCCAATAAGTCTTTTTATCTTCCTGGCAAGTTGTCAGCTGAGAGACATCAAAACAGGTGGGGTTAACGTGGGTGTGGACCCTGATGAGGGACTGCAGGACTTCTCCGTCGTATATGGGGTCATAACATTTAGAGCATGCACCATCAACAATCCCATTTATCATCAGGACTATGAATAGCCCTCCCGGGAGTCCAGTACGACCCATGTTTCTTGATTTATCCACTTGGGGCTCGCCTGGCCTTGCCTCCTGGGCGTTGAATTTGACGGATAGAGTCTCTCTCTCATCTTTTCCCCTTTTACGTCTAGTTTGGAAGCTTTATTGGGAGATGCCCTGCGAGAGAATTCTGAAACTTATTGATATTTTGTAACTGGCTGACAACAGCTTTTAATAACTTGTATTAACTGATTTAACTTGCAACTCTAACAACAATTTTTCAATAACATTTAACAACTTAGAACTATTTTGAAGAGGAGAAGGGTGAAGTAGGGCAGCTACTTACAAATACCTTTGACAACTTTTAACAATTAACTTCCTTGAAAAAAACTTTGACACTACAGCTTATTTATCCAGTCTTAGGTTTTTTCTTTAGGGTAACCTTAAGAGTCTTTGGGTCACGGGAAACAGTCCAGACAACGGGTGAGTTTGATGGTACTGAGGGGTTTAATCCGGGAGATGGGGGTGGCAGTGGGGCAGTGGTCCTTTTACTCGGGAAATATGAGTCCAGCCTTTCTCTTGGGTCCTGACAGCCGTGTGGGTTGTAAGCAAGACCTGAAAAGGACCTTCGAATTTAGGGGTTAATGGAGCATTGTTCCACGCTTTTATTAAAACCCAATCCCCAGGTTTTATATGATGTATATCAGTGTCTAAGGGAGAGGCTTGAGGAAGATACCCTTTTCTTTGCAAATCCGCTAATGTGTTGCTAATAGTTCTTAGATAATTTTTGACAGCTGCTTCCCCTTCTAGGTACTCTCCGGTGCTGTAGGGAGTAAGAAGGAAAGGGAGTCCAAACATCATCTCGTAAGGTGAGGCCCCTAGATCTGATCTAGGTCGGGTTCGAACCCTGAGTAGGGCCAATGGGAGACATTTTATCCAATTCATCCCTGTTTCCATAATTAATTTAGTCAATACATTTTTGAGGGTTTTATTCATCCTCTCGACTCTCCCTGAGCTTTGGGGATGCCACAGGGTATGTAATCACCATTTGATGCCTAACGCCTCGATTATGTTTTGTAAAATTTGGCTAGTGAAATGGGTTCCTCGATCCGAATCGATGTTATTTATGATCCCGTAGCGGGGAATGATGTGTTCCAGTAGTATTTGGGCTACAACCCAGGATGTTTCTTTCCTTCTGGGGAATGCCTCCACCCAATGTGTTAGGTGGTCTACTATAACTAGCAGGTATTTATATCCTTGGGCTGGGGGCATTTCTCTAAAGTCAATTTGCACACTCTGGAATGGTCTCAGCGCTAACTCCCTACCTCCTGGTGTTGGTTTCCTCATTTGTTTCTGGTTGGCCTTTTGACACAACAGACATTTTTCAGTGACTGCTTTTGCTAAGCTGTATACCCCTATGCAAATATGGTCCCTTAGGAAATGATCACAAATGCCTTGAACTCCCCAATGGGTTAATTCATGTATCTCGGCTAACATTTCCCTAGCCAGAGCTTTATTGAGATACTTTCTTCCATCTCCTGTTAGCCATTCCCCTTGCTTCCCCTGGTGTAACCCTAGCTTTTTCATTTTCTTCAACTCTTGTTCACTATATACTGGCTCTTGTTTTCTATTTGATGGTACACTATCCATACTAAAAATTTTGGCTGGTCTCTCTGATGTTTGGGCAGCTATTTTGGCTGCTTGGTCCACGGCTTGATTACCCCACTTTTCTAGAGTATTCCCCTTTTAATGGCCTCTGATGTGGACTACTGCTATCTCTTTTGGTTTCATTAGGGACTCCAGCAGGGCTTTTATTAAATCCTTGTGGATTAAGTCTTTGCCTTTTGAATTTAAATAACCTCTCTCTTCCCAGATTTTTCCGAATGTATGTACAGTCCCAAACGCATATTTAGAGTCTGTATAAATGGTTCCTTGATCTTGTTTTAACAGATCGAACCCCCTTTTTAATGCATACAACTCACAACACTGTGCTGACCAGTGAGATGGCAACCTTCCCTGTTCTACTACTTTCAAGCTGTTATCCTCCGTTCCTTCAACCACAGCATATCCTGATAATCTTTCACCTTTTACCACTCTGGATGACCCATCAACAAATAGTGTTCTCCCATATGGTAAGGGTTGATCATCTAGGTCTTCCCTTACTTTTGTTTGCAGATCCATAATTTCTAGGCAATTGTGCTCTAGCTCATCTACCGGTTCTCCCATGAGGAACTGTGCCGGGTTGAGGTTTCTAGATGTTGTCCATTCCAGATCGTTTGTGCCTATTAATATCGCTTCATACTTTAAGAGTCTCGGATCGGTTAACCATTGTTGTGCTTTCTTGCTTAACACAGTTTTTAAATCATGGGGTGTACATACGATAATTTTCCCCTGCAGAGTTAACTTCTGGGCCTCTTCTATCAAGGCAGCAGTTGCAGCCACAGCTTGGAGACACGTGGGCCACCCCCTTGCTACAGGGTCTAATAGCTTTGAAAGATAAGCCACAGGCTTCCGATGTCCTCCCCATTTTTGGGTTAAAACTCCATAAGCTATTCCCCCTTCTGCGTTCACAAAAAGTTCAAACTCTCTTTTTAGGTTAGGAAGGCTTAATACTGGAGCGGATGATAATTTTGTTTTTAAGTCATTTAATTGTGTTTCATCTTCCAATGTCCAGATAATAAGATCCTGTTGAACCAGTTTTTCATATAGGAATTTGACGCTTTGGGTGTACTGGTCGATCCACAATTTACAATAGCCAAATAATCCTAGTAATTTTCTTATGTCTCTCTTTGTTTTTGGTGAGGGGATGGCTAATATTCTGGATATCCTCTCAGGGCTTAACTTTTTGTATCCCTCTCCAATTATATGTCCCAAATATGTAACTTCTTGTTCTCCAAATTGTAATTTAGTTTTCGATACTCTTAAGCCCTTCTGACCTAAAAAGTTAAGGAGTTTGATACTGGACCTCCTTACCTTATCTTGCTCTCTTCCTGATACCAACAAGTCGTCTACATATTGTAGAATTTGTATGTCACTTACTGAAGGAAATTGCTCTAACAAATCTTCTAAAGCTCAACCAAACAGATTTGGGGACTCCGTGAATCCCTGGGGCAGCCTTGTCCACTTCAGCTGTTGTCTTTTCCTTTCCTTAGGGTCTTCCCACTCGAAAGCAAACCAATCTCTGCTTTTTTCGGCTAAGGGGCAAGTCCAGAAGGCATCTTTTAGGTCTATCACTGTGAACCATGCATGCTCCCTCGGTATTTGGTTTAGCAATGTATAGGGATTCGTTACTAACGGATGTTTTGCTTTTGTTCTTTTATTTACTTCTCTTAGATCTTGCACTAATCTAAATTTACCATCTCCCTTTTTGACTGCTAATATGAGGGTATTGTGAGGGGACATGCATGGTTCCAGTATTTTTTCTGCCAATAAGTGTGTTATAATTGGGGCTAACCCTTGCTTACTTTCTGCTGACATTGAATATTGCTTTACCCTAATGGGAGGTCCATCTTCCTGCAGATCTATTTCTATTGGTGAGATGTTTAGGTACCCATATTTTCCCTCTTCTGCCCATACCACCGGGTCAATTTCACTTAAGTCTTCTGTTGTTAGAGCCATCATGTGTACTACCATTTTCCCTTCTTTTGGGAGGACCCCTATTCCAAGTTGTACCTGTAGGTTCCTTCCCAATAGGTTTCCCTCTAGCCAGGGTAAGTAGATGAAATTTGCTGTGCACTGTCTGAAGTTTCCTCTTACTTCTACATTGTCCATTAGACTGGCCATAAAGGGTTTACCTCCTGCTCCTAATACCTCACATGTTCTGTTTCCGACGTAAGTACCCAAAGGCAGTTGGCAAAGACTGGACTTGTCGGCACCGGTGTCTACTACAAACTTTAATTCTTCATGGTGAGGACCCAGTTCCAAGTTTACAATGGGCTCTTCCTGATGTCTTTTTGGGTCCCCTAGTGAGAAGAGCCCATGACACCCCTAATCATCTTTCTCTTTTCCTCTTAACAGCCTCTCCAACGCCTCCTGTTCCCTGGCAATTGCTTCATCAAACTCTACCTTCTTACAGAACCTCCTTATATGGCCTTCTTCCCCGCAGTAATAACACCTTAGGGGTTCCCTTGATTTTCGTGGGGGAAACTGTCGATGTGGCTTTCCTTTTTCCTTCTCCAGGGACAGGTGGAGATTTTTCCCCTTTTGGTGGGCTCTGGCTGTCAACACCCTTTACGCTTTCCCTGGCCACTGCTACCATTATTCTTGCTTTTGATCTTTGTTTTTCTTCTTCCCTTCTTAAGTAGACTCTTAAGGCTTCCTTCAGCAGCTCATTTATACTTTTTTCTTGCCAATCCTCAAGTTTCTCTAATTTTCTTCTGATATCTGGCCACAATTTAGTTACAAATTGCAATTTTAGTAACACCTGGCCCTCTGCACTATCTGGGTCCAGGTTCGAGTACTGCTGGAAGTTCCTTCGGAGTCTACTTAACCAGGAGGCAGGAGTTTCATCCTTTTCCTGGGCTGCGTCGAATGCCAACTTAGTGTTATTACTCCGGGGCACAGACTCTTTGATTCCTCGGATTATTAAACTTCTATAGTCTTCCATATTACATCTGTCCTCCCCTTGATTAGGTTGCTGACCCAGATCCGTTATAGGTAGTTTGTGGTCCCCAGGAGGTCCTGCCCTGTTTTCCCTTTCCCATATTTTAATTCCTGCTGTCCGAACTAGACGGACTTCTTCGGGAGTTAATAGTATATTTAAAATAGAATTTAGTTCCCCCCAGGTGTAAATGTTGGGCCCCAGGAACTGATCAATTTGATTAGCAATCCCAATTGGGTCTTCTACTAGATTTCCTAACTCTTTCTTAAAACCTCTTACTTCTGAGGCTGTGAGAGGTGCGTTTACAAAGCCCGCCCCTCCCTCTAGGCCCCACATAGGCACTTCTCGCAATGGAAAAAGCCTGGCTTTTGAATGTGTGTTATATGGAGGTCTTCCAGGTGCTTCTACTATTTGGTGTGTATCAATAGGAGGAGGAACTTGCAAGTTCTGTTGAGGGGGATTAGGGACAGGGCCTTCCTCCCAACTAGGAGGAGGTGCCAGAACCATGGATGGTAGAAGAGAAGGACCAGGGTTAGAGGCTTGGGGACTCTGTCCCCAAGAAGAGGGAGGTATTGGGATTGAGGATGGTAGGGGAGAGGGAACTGATTCTGGATTGAGGAAAGAATGGGACAGGTTTCGGGTATGGAAAGGGTTGGTTTTGGAGAAGGTAGTTTGTGGAGGCTGGGAAGAAGTTCTTGATTGGGCTGGGAAATGTTGTGAAAGGTCTAATGTTGTAGGGGAGTTTATTATAGTTGAAGGGGGGATCTGGGGTATCATGGAAGGTGTTATGGGTGAAACGGGGAGACCTGGAGGAAGGATTTGTGGCATAGGGGATGGTGTTACGGGTGGAATTGGGAGAGTAGATGGGAGATTCGAAGAAGAACGCTGGGTTATATTTGGGTAAGCGGGGGGAGGGGGAGACAGGTGGTCAAGGGGGTCCCACTTATGCTTGCTACTTCCTTCTTTTTCTTGTTCCTCCACCTTATCTTTTTTCTTTTGCAGTTTACAAATTTTAGCCCTTTCGCCCTCTAACCCTTGCCTTTCCCAGCATGCCGCATACTTCAGTTGTTCAGTGTTGGGATCCCCTTGGGCTCTCAAATGCTGGTTTAGTTGAGAACACATCCAGGAATCCCTGGTCCCGCACCAGGGCCACTTTTCAGGGAAATCTAGATTAGGCCAAACTTCTATGGAAAAATGTATCATTTTGATTTTATTTAACTCCCGAGTGTTCTCGTTACTTTCCCAGTTTTCCAGTAGTTGCCCTAATGGGCTATTTGGTGGAGTGTCTTTTTTCACTCTATGCTCTTCTTTTACTTTCCCTCCTTTACTCAAGCACTTTCCCATATTTGACTTTTACTTAACAGGCCACCAACTAAAACGAGCCTCTACCCAAACGGAAGATTACTGACAAGCAACACAACTTCTTAAACTATTTAAAACAAACTTTGGCCTCTTTTAAACTTATAATTTCAACTTTTTAACTGAAACTATACGGTGCCTCTACCCAAACGAAAAGATACTGACAGGCAACCTAATTTTTAACAACTTGGTAACCCTAGGCCTCACGGCAGGGCCACTGATTGCCCCCGCCCAGGGCTAGTGAGTGAGGGGTAGGACCCAGCAGAGGTACCGACGCCCCAGCCTATCCCTTGTAATGGGGGGGTAGGACCCAGCAGAGCTATGGACGCCCCGGCCTATCCCTTGTAATGGGGGGGTAGGACCCAGCGGAGCTACCGACGCCCCGGCCTATCCCGTGTAATGGGGGATAAAACCCAGCGGAGCTATCGACGTCCCGGCCTATCCCTTGTAATGGGGGTAGGACCCAGCGGAGCTACCGACACCCCGGCCTATCCCTTGTAATGGGGGGTATGAGGGGTATGAGGGGTAGGTACCCAATTACCTCCCCCTCCCCTTTCTTGTTTGCAAACCACACACACTTGAACCTAGGCACACATGTGCTACACTCACTCACTATCCTCCCTCGCACTGGGGAGGGCTCTACCCCTGGAGGCGCCTCTTCCACCTTTTAGGCCACAACAGGCCACTCTCGCTTCCTCCTGTTCCCGGCCGGCCCCCTCGCGGGAGTCCGGAACCGCGGTCTTAGGGAGTCCACACTTGCTTCGGGGGTCCGAGCTGCCAGCCCCCGTCTCACTCGCTCCACATTACTCGCCTCCCATGCCCGCTACCGGTCTCCTTACCGGCGCTCCTGCCGTTGTCTCATGCTGCTCCGGGTCCGGGGTGGCCAGCTGACCCAGAGGCCCTCTTCAGGGCGGCGCCTTCCGCTCCGACGTCTTCTTCTGGGCATGGCCTATCCTGGACGAGCCCCCAAATTGTCGTAAATAAAGTCGCAGGGGGGCCCTACGCCTGCTGCTGCTGCTGCCAGTCCAACGCTGGGAGGAGGTCTTC
Organism: Oenanthe melanoleuca; assembly: GCF_029582105.1. Taxonomy (NCBI): domain Eukaryota; kingdom Metazoa; phylum Chordata; class Aves; order Passeriformes; family Muscicapidae; genus Oenanthe; species Oenanthe melanoleuca. Next base: position 9,879,316 of record NW_026612650.1, read on the forward strand.
GTGCGGTTCTGTCCGAAGGCAGAGTTGGGAGTTCCCACCTCACGGGCACGTCCGGAAGTCCAAAGTGGCTCGTTGGTTTAGGGGGAGTTACTCTTTTCAGCTGCTCCTTAGGTCATGGTGATTTAACAGTTACAAAGGGCACATTGCAGGTGACTTAGCTCATTAGTTGAGGTGATCGGTAGACTTGGGTTTGGTGTTGGTTGACTAGTTTCGTGGATTTTCTCTTGAGCAACAACTTCCGGTAATGGTGGTAACTGGGAAACTGCTGAAGATTTACATATGGGGGTGTTGCTGATTTGACAGGCAGGCAGGCAGCAGCAGGCCGGAAATGAGGTAAGGGAAAGGGCGGAAGTGGGTAGGGGAAAGGGCGGAAATGGGAGGTAACCGGGATAGGGAAATACAATAAACTGGGGTTTAAATTACACAAGGATTACACATTCAACTGGGGAAAAGAACATAGCAACTTGATTAAAGAACTAACAAACGAACAAGTGGATAACACAATAAGGTGAGTAACAATCTTTTTAACTCTTCTAGCAACTTTAGTTTTTTGGTTTTCAACTAAGACTTTTTACCACAATAATAAAAAAAATAATACTCAGGTTAGGGATCCCATTTGGAATGTCATGAAATAGAGTTTGTCATTTCATAGCTGAAACTGCACAAAATCAATGCAAAATGCTCCCAGTTACACGGGACCTACTTAGACCATGGAGGTCGCACTGCAGGGGCAAGGCTGAGAGAACAAATCAGAGTCAAAGAAGACAAAGAATTGACTCAGCTCTCCAGAGGGAAGTCAGCCCCAATGCAGGGGGAACAAGAGTGAAAAATAGAGTCAACTGAGAATTTGAAGTTTAGACTTGCAAAAGCATGAAAATATGACTTCTTTATGCTGTGTGGAATTAGTTAGAAGATTTGCCATGAAAGGAAAGATAAGTCATGAAGGAGTAACCATGAAAAATCCTCAGTGTCAGCGCACTCTTGTATTCTCTGCCAAGCAGCAGCAGGCACCAGGCCAAGGGCAGGCACCCCAGCAGAATTCAGCCCATGGTCCCCATGGCAAAGTTCCTTGTGCTGCTGCACACAGAGGGGTAGGAGCACCCCTGCACAAGGAACAAAAGGACCCAAGTCTCAGGGTTTAAGAGGTGACATTTTCTTGAACTTCACTTGAAGGAGGACAGAAGGGCAGCAACAGCTCAGGTGTTCAATCACAAAACAATCCAAGATGTGTCAGGTACGAGGGCTTAACATCTCTGGCATGGAGAAAATTGAGGAAGTTCAAAAATACTCTCCAAGGAAGAAAGGGGCATTCAGAGCCCCATTTGAGTGTACCAATTATTGTCCTTCCTCCGGCAATTTCATATTCTTCCCCAGAAGGTGGTTATGGCATTGCTGGCCACTTCTCTACCCTGTCAGCTGAATAAACAAACATTAGGAAACTTATGAAAAGACTGGACTTCAAAGTCCACAAAGGTTTTTGCAGGAATCAACATCAGTGTATCTCTAGAAAGTCTGGTTGTGACGTTTTTTGAGACTATTTTTGAGAAAACTACAAAACAGAGTTTCCATAGGGACGCATTCACCCAATTTCTCCTTAGAAAACAATTGAAGTGCTGTCTTGGGTTGCAATGCAAGATGTAACCCAAAGTCTGTATTCCATCACCATCTGTTGAAACCCAGTGGGACAGTGTTATCTTTTCCACCACTCATCCTTCCTCCAGGGAGATAATCTGCTGTTCATGAGCCAATGAGTCTCACTGCATGACTGATAAAATTACATCATCCCATTGGGAGCTGCTTCACCCAGGGGGAGGAGCTAAGCCTTTCCTACCTAGATAAAATCTGAGATTTGAACCATCAGAGCAGCCTTTTGCCACTGGATTTTCAGAGGAAAACCAGACCCTTCTACGTCATCACTGGATCTATGGACAAAACCTGCATCCTTCTACATGACCACTGCTTCAACAGGACCACATCTGTCACTCCAGGAGGACTTCAGCCACCAGTTAATTGGGCTGCTACTAAAACCCTGACTGACTGATGGGGTGTCAGGTTTTATGCTGACTCTGTTGGTGCTTTTTTCTATTTATTTCTATTACTGCATGTTTATTTTAATTTTCCTACTAAAGAACTCTTATTCCTATACACATTCTCATACCTTTGTCTGAGAGCTCCCTCATTTCAAAATTGCAATAATTTGGAGGAAGGAGGTTTACATTTTGCATTTCAAAACAGGCTACACCAGCGTTTTAAAGCAAGAGAAGAAGGAATTTCAGGGAAAAAACTTATTCTTATCATAAAGAATTTTCATTTGCTACAAAATTTTCTTAAAAGCTGGATAGCTTCATAGCAGAGGTACTGGGCTTCTAAACTCTACTGATAAAATTAATTCAGTGGACAAACAGAAGTCTTGAAGAAAAGAATTGACCACAAGAAATCCACTCCAAATATTATGTAAATGACAATAAGAGAAGGAGTTAAGAATATTGCAACATCTTTATTATAAAAGTTAACTACTAAATTCTGTAATCATAGACAAACTCATCCTAAATTTTTTAACAAGTATTGATCTACTCAATGCTAACTTGAATAACCCTAAAACAACTGATCTTCTTTTTGAAATAAAAAAGTCGGAGCTCCTTGACTTCTTCAGGCTGAAGCAGAGGACTGGTGCCAGGACTCCACTTGCTGCTTGCCAAACACAGATACTCATTGCTGAATGTGGGACAGTTTACTGTGGAGATACTGGCACCTGCTCATCATCTCAGAGTACCTGGATCTACCCTATGAAGGAGAAATCAAAATTAGGGCATGCCAACATTTGTGCAGAGTTTAAATTTCATGTCCTGTGCTAAAAAAAAAAGCCTTGAGGCAGACTCTGAGTGTTACTAAGCCCGGCAGGTCTGGTTTTAGTCATGTAAAACAGTAAAAATACACTCAGAGATACTTGACTGTAGAGATTTTTTTCTCTGTGAGGCACTGCCCTTTTGGGAGCTTGCAAACTGGGACAAATAATAATGATAATGATAATGATAATGATAATGATAATGATAATGATAATGATAATGATAATAATAGTACTACAGGCCTGTAAACAAACTCCAGACAAGTCTGAAAACACAACTACAAAAAACCCAAACCACATCAGCGTCACAGAAGGGCAAAACTCATTAATGCTTAAAGCCAATGATGGGAGAAAAATTTTCTTCATTCCCTTCTAACTCAAATCAACACAAGTGAGGTTTACCAAGCTTATGGTACAAATCCACTATGAGGTGGCAATGAGAATAAATAGAAACCATTTTCAAACACTGTCACACCAATGCTTCTGCTCCTCTGGGCCTGAACACCTGGTTCGTTTGGATGAGAAAAACTCCCTGCACATGGCAATAAATCCTTCAAAACCCCCAGAGATTAATTGCTACAAGCAGTAAATCTTTAACACGTGAAATTCATTACCAAGACAGAAAACAACTTGTTCCAGGGATGCATCCCAGGGCAGATGCACCTGACTGGTGTGCTGGTGTGCTCTGAAAAGGAAACTACAGATGTCTCTCAGCATTTTGGGAGGTACCAGAGAAGAAACAGCCTGGACTTCTGGCTTCTGCCCAGGGACATTTCCTAGCAAGAGCCCAGCACACGCCTCCCTCAGTTGCTCCCTGCAGGGCCAGCCTTGCCCTCAGCCTTTCCACGGAGCATCCCTGGCTGTATCCAATGGCACCAGGGCCCTGCCGCGCCTGATCCAAAGGCCACGGCTGCCCCAGAGCCCCAGGGCTGCAGGAGGCCTGGCTGCCCTTGCCACCATCACTGCTCTGGCACAGGCTGGCAGCACTTCCCAGTGTTTGACACCACACACGCACACACTTCTCCCTGCCCTGCTGCCCTGCAAACACGAGGGGGGATGCAGCAGCACTGCTGCAGCTGAGCCTGAGCAACTGCACTGCAGGAAGGGAGGGCCCGGCCAGGGCTGAGCCCGCCTCGGGCTCATCTCAGCTCTGAGCCTTGGGGGGCCAGCAAAACCTTCTCAAAACTGTCCTTTCAGAACTGGAAAGAGCTTCACATGGCACTCCACTGCGAGTGGCAGGGTCAATTGCTATTTTACTCACCTCAAATGCACTGCAGGAAGGGAGGGCCTGGCCGGGCCGAACCCACCTCGGGCTCATCTCAGCTCTCCTCCTCACCCCGCCCATCTCCTCCTTTTGCTTCCTATCTCCATACTGCACATTTACCGTTAAATAATGTCTGTACTATTGATTCTGCAATATGAGCTTGCTTGCACCCGAATTCAGGCAGAGGCTTCTCTTAACAATCAAATCTTTGCACCACAGTTATCCACAGTGAACTGAGAAAAGCAGAACATTAATACCTTCATTGATTTCCCAGGGACATTACTGCTTCAGCCTCCCCAGTCCTCTTCACTGCTTGTTCGAATTGGGAGTCTTCTGCACACAAGTGCTGGGATACTAGAACTCCAAAATTTGTCTCTTTCTTGAACCTAAAGGGTGCATGGGGAAATGGAGCCAACACTTGGAAAAGGGTATGGAGGAGAATGGGATGACAAAGCCAGCAACCAGGAAGACAAGTGGCCACCAGCTGCTGGCTGGATGCAACTGTGCTACTGGCCAATCCTCTGCTTCTTGCTCATCCCAGGATTTGTAAAGCCAGAAGCCAGAGGCCGTTTCTGCAATAATAACAAAATAATTCATTAATCTATGATCAGGATCAGGTTCCCTTTCTAAAAAAATAGAATTTTTGAACATTCAGTGGTTGAACAAAACACATCTTTCTTAACTGAAAATAGCTGTCAAACATGAAAATCCTGCACGTAAATATCTGCTCTATTGCCTTCCTAGTTTCACGTCTTAGGACTTAGAGCATCTTTCACCAAGTCTACTGCTAAAAGGCTTTGGGAGGTAGACACTCCCTTCTGCAGCTCCATCAAAGGCTTCCCCAAAATGGGGAGGTCCAATAGGTTTTCTCTAGCTCCCAACTCCTGCTTGTACACACCAGGAAAAGAATCAACTCTTGCTGTCACACACCGACATGATTTACCAAAGAGACACCTGGCTGTTTTAGGGTTTCACCTGTTAAAGACAAGATCAGTGCTTCACTGACACAGCCCAGGAGTACAGGGTGTGGTGGTTGGTTGTCAATTCTCATCAGGATGAACAAAGACATCAGTAACATGCCAGCAAATTCTTGTGCTTTTGGGTGCAGCTGCCTTTACTGCAGCAGCCACTCCACTCTTCAGACTCAAAAGCTGATGGCTAAAACATTCTTAGATTTGTACAAGAGACTTTCACAAGTGGCGACTTATGAGCCATTCCTTTTTCTTCAGTGCACTTCCATCATTTGTCAGCTCCTCCCAAAAATCTCAAAGGTGCTGGCTCACAAGACACAACACACAACCACAAGCTCCCCACTCCCACTGAAAACATCAGGAGTGAGGATGAAGTAGAACAGGACAGCCATGCTGTTCCCAGGCAGAACAAAGGAGGAGAGAAAATAAGGCAGAGAAGAGGGAGAGGGAATATCACAATTCTGTGGATGCCAAGTTGGTCTGGCCACGTGGATAGTGCAGATCTGGAGTAAACAATGAGAATGAAAGCCAGAGAGAGGGAAAAGATTGAGAGGGCCCCATCGGCCCCACCCTGCTGCAACCCCTTAGGTACAGTCAGCTTTTGACACAGTTTTGTCATGCATGCAGAGCCAGCCCTTTGAGCCCTTCTGCAGGGAATGAGTTGAGGCTGGGGGCTGAGCTCAAGTCTCCAGGCAGAGCAGAATGTTGGCTCGGGACAGTGCTGCTCCACCCTACAGGACCCTCTCTTCTGATCACAGTCTTCCTGACAAAGCAGTCAGAGTGCCTGAGGCAGAGAATGCTTTGGCCTGGTCCTGCACATTCACATCACAGCCTTTACAATATCAGCAGAGAGCTAAACCTTAATACACAGTAGGGAATGTTAAAAATGCACCAAATACCTGAGCAGATTTTGCTGGAGCATCTCTCTCAGAAGGCCCTGGAGATGTCACTTGGGTGGTGGTGCTGGTGGGGGTCTGAGATGGAGCTGATTTTCTGTAAGGATGGTCAAATATTTCATGTTACAAGGCCTAAATATCAACTCTCATAGTTCTATCCTCGCAAAGAAAACAGACCTTCAATGTCAGGACTCAAGGCAACAGCATAAAGCTGAGTTGAGGGAGCTTTAGACTGGGTATCAGGAAAATGTTCTTGCCCCAGCTTGTTCCCAGCACTGGAACAGGCTCTGCTGGCCAGTGGTCACTGCAGCAGGACTTCACGAATCATGTGAACAACACTTCTGGGCTCAGGATGTGATTCTTGTGGTGTCCTGTGTAGGGCGAGGAGTTGGACTCCATGACACTGATGGGCTGCTGCTGACTCAGCATATTCTAACAAGCTAGGCTTCATCTCCCAGGCTGTTTTCTCTGAAAAGTTTTTTTTCCTTCCTCTAAAGACTGAACTTACCTAGAAAGAATTAACTTCAAATTCTCTCTATCGATTTTACTGTAGCCAGGCCAGTCAGTCTGAAGGGTTTGAAACAGATGCTCCTTCAGACTGAAGGAATTGTCCTTTGGATTCAGGTTGGCTACCTACAGGCAGACATTTAAGAAAACAAATGTCCATTATGGTTGCTATATGCAAATTACAGAAATCCAATTGATTTGAAACAGCTGTTTTTGGGCACCCAACTAGAACTGAGCAATGTCCTTTGGTACAGAGATGAATTATTCCTTTATCCTATGAGTTTGAAGCCATATTAATTTTTTTACAATTGGAAACAAACAAACAAGGAGCTCTATTCATATCTAACTAGTATTCCTTTGAAAACAATACTTAGTGCTTCTCATAGATGAGGAATGAGTTGAGTCTTGCAATTAAGGGATGAATATTATGTGTATGTTAAGGGAAATTTTATTGATATATAGTTTTGTGTTTGGGGTTTGTTGTTTAGATGTCCTCTGTTCTCCCCATAGTCCCCTTCCCCCAGGTAGTTGCCAGGGGACAGCCTTGGTAGTTGGGACATGCAGAGGGAGGGCATGTACCTGTGCCCCTTGCATGGGGTATCTGGGAGGAGGGAAGGCTTGTTACTCTCACCAACACCCAGTGGGCTGTCCTTGTTCTGCTATTCAGTCCTTTTGTTGTGTTTTGTTAAGGTTTTTAATACACCTTCGAAATTTTTAAAAGAGAGATCCGTATCTCACTGTGCTATAATGTGTAAGGAGAGGGGGTCAGGCCCAGAGTCCCTCTCCATGTGGCAGAGCCAGGGCTCATTCCAGCCAAGTCCTGCCATGAGAAGGCAGTGCAGTGCACATGGCTTGCTGTATTCCTTTGAAAACCAATGAGGTTCATGTCTTCCTCAAGACAAATACAAAATCTACTCGACGAGGTAAAATGGGGTAGTAAAACCTCAGGACCATGAATATCAAACGTGTTGATTCAGAGTTCATCACCTGACACCTGCTCAGAGTTCCATAGCAAAGCCCACAGGAAAAGTCTCCATGAATTTGACTTCTACAACACACTGAATAACTCATCAACACACCACCACCATCTCTCAAAATTTGACCTTTTCCTTTCTTTGAGAACATGATAAATACTGCTAATTTGGGTCTGTTCTGATGTCTCCCCCCAGCTTGAAAAAATATAAAAATAACAAATATACTCAGAATCAGGAATTCATGTCTTAAAAGCAGAACAAAGGTTGCATTGGAAGGGAAGCAAGTGTGTTTGTACCAGATCTCAGCAAGCTCAGGCTGCTCATTTTAGATTTATATGAGAAAAAACCCCACTTGCTCTGATGTCCAGAAAAGCCTGAGCAAGGCATTTCAGGGTGGAGTGCTGCTCACAGAGCCCTTTCAGAATACAAACCAGTACCTTGAAGCAGTTCATACCTCATGCAGGAAATTGCCTCCAAGGAAATCTCCTTAAACTTTGCAATGGAATAGGAGAAAATGTTTTCACCCTTTACTTTCTGAAGTGATGATCTTTGAAATTTTGTAATCAACTTGAAATCTAAATGTATTGCTTCAGTTGGGATGGCAGAATGTGGCTCATTAAATTGTGAATTTGTGTCTACTGTGTGAAAAATCCTGCTACTGACTTGAGCAAGCGCAGCAACAAACTTCAATGGTTCAGGGAATGAGTTCTTAAATGTCAATGTGGGATCAACTGAAATTATATCTCTGTTGAATCTGACTCCCTTGACTAAGTTCCCAAACACTTTTTTCCTAGCTAAAGAGGAAATATTCCTGCTTGCATAATCCTACAACAGCCTATGTGGACAGGGAATATTTAAAAAGGAAGGAAGGAGCTACTGCATCTTTCAAAGGGTGTGTATCTTATGACTGGTTATGAGAAAGAAATACCAGTGGAATTTAACTCAAAGGGGTATTGGAAAAGACACTAATTTAAACAGGAGAGGAAGTAGTAAAATGATGAACAGCAGAATAGAGTGCTGGAAGAATTGCTGGCACAAGCTCCACAATCTCACCTGCTGAAGGATCTTTCCAAGGGAATCCTTGTCCTTTTGCCTGACTCCATCTTTCTGCAGGCGGGCAAGTAACTCTGGCTCCTTGTAGTCCCTCAGAGCAAGTAAATGAATCACCCTGTCCCTGTAGGGTTGGCCATAAACAGCAGCACAACCACTCCAGTCAATGTCTGCAAGTCTCACAGGCATCATCCTCTTCTTCTGTGGCACAGAACCTGAATTGTTTCCTTGGCCTCCTCTGACCTCTGCTTTTTCTCCTAAAGTGAGGGAAAATCAAAATAAAATAGTTCAAATTGGAGATTTGGGAAGGCACAGAAGTTGATTCAAAATAATGTACCAAGATTACTGAACCTCTGTTTCTTTGGCATTTACAGATCTGTAAGTATCCAGATAGTAAAGCATTAAAAAGATACAGTCATTAAAAGATGGTAAAGGAGAGATGCTGGATGGGAGGGGTTTTGTGAAAAATTCTTTATATGCATGGTGCTTTTATATGATTTCCCCAGTTTGTAAGTTCAAGCATTGAGCTATGTCAAGAATGACATGGACAGTGGGATTAGGTGCATGCTCAGCAAGTTTGCCAGCACCAGAGGCATGGGATGCCATCCAGAGGGACCAGGACAAGCTCGTGAAGTGGGGCCCTGGGAACCTCATCAGATTCAACAAAGCCAAATGCAAAGTTCTGAATCTTTGGATTTGGGACAGCCCCTGGCACAAAGAAATGCTTGGAGCATGAAGGTTGTCCCACCTCGAGGGTCTCTCTAGGCGTGAGACCTCCTCAGAGAGGACATGCAGGTGGTCGGGAGTCTGGCTTCTCTCGGAGTTCCCAGCAAGAAAGCTTCTTGAGACGACCTTGTGTTGTTGCAAGGCTATTTATTTATCTTATCTTCTGAAAGGTTTCAATCAGCCCGACACAGGTCCGCTCTGCAGAGCGACCATTACAGAACTGCCCCCAGGCGGGCTGTGCCAAATCTTTTATACCTAAAACTACGTATACAATGTTTACAGACCTTTTCCAATGCCATGCAATCTCTTTACAATGTCCAGTTCTTTCCCCATCCAATCTGTGGTTCCCAGGATGCCTCCCCAACATGGATGACATGAAGAAGAAGGAAGAAGAAGCCCACCACACCCAGGTTCCTCCATCTTGACCACATGGCCCTTAATATAAACAATCTAAAAACCTACTTATTCTACATTCTAATATTCTAATTTACACTCTGCTAGCTTTCATGTTCTGCAATTCTTCCCTCAGTGTTGGCAAACTCTCCCAAGGAGCTAAATCCAGCCCCTGCAGCTCTTGGGCACCATTTGGGGGTCTCAGAGGGGTCTGCCATGGGGGTTTTTGCATCCCCAAAGGAGTCAGGGAAATACCCTGGACTCCCACAGAAGGTGGGGAGGACTTGGAGGTGCTGGTGGATGAGAGGCTGGATAGGAGAAAAAAAACCACACAGATATTCAGCAAAAAATAAAAAGGAAGCATGTCTGAAAGTGGCCCATCAGCTTAGTACCCTTTGCACTTTGATTGTGTGAATCCTGTTCTGCCTGGGTCCTGAGGTCTCTGGGCATCTCTTTGGCTTAGCTCATGGCAAGTATTTTATCAAAATCCAAAGGATGGGACTTTTTCACCCTGTCCAATTCTGTTTTCTCACCTTTGGACTTGGAAGTCTTCCCCTGCACCCTGGCAGGCACTGGGACTCCAGAAGGAGTCTGAATTTTATCTTTTTCTTGTACCCGAGGGGTGCAGGTGGAAATGGAGCTGACAGTTGGAGGCAGGTTCAAAGCTGAACAGGATGTGGAAGGAAGGAGCAAGAGTGAAGGAGAGTGGCCACCAGCTGCTGGCTGGACATCACTGTGCTGTTGGTTGACCCTCTGCTTCTTGCTTATCACAGGACTGTTTAAATCAGAAGCCAGAGGGCGTTTCTGCAAAGATAATCAGAATTAGTTTTGCTCCCATTCTGAAAAAGCTGCATTCTGAACTGGAAATGGTTGGAAACACATCTTTCTTTCCTAAAACAGCCTGTCAAACAAGGAGATGCTGCAGCTAAATGTGTTCCCTATCTCATTCCTACTTTCTCACCTGACTGTCAGCAAGTCCTACTCCAACTCTGTAGCTAAAAGGCTTTGGGAGAAAGACACTGCCTTCAGCAGCTCTATCAAAGGCTTGTCCAGGATGGGGAGCTCAGGTTAGTTTATCTAGCTCCCTGTTTCTGCTCAGACACAGCAGGAGCACACTCAGCTCTGGCTGTCACACACCCACACCGTTCACTGCAGCAGCCCCAAGCTGATCCCAGCGTGTCCAGGGCAGAGATGGGAACAGCAGGGAGCAGCCCCAGCCTGGCTGCAGCTGCCACTGCTGCTGCTCTCCAGAGCAAACCCTGCCTCACCCTGAGCCTCTTCCCTCCCGAGCAGCCACTGCTGCCACCCATGCACATCAGCAGCTCAGAGCAGGAGTGCCAGACATGGCTCTGAGCCAGCTGCTGGCAGAAATCCTGTGGGCACGGGGGCAGGTGGGAAGAGGATGCTGGGGCTGCAGCATTTCCTGCTCTGACTGGAACAGAGCTAGGGAAAAACAGAGCTGTGTCCTCCCTCCTCTATTTGAAGCAAATTCCTCCATGTATATAGAATATACCTTTTATGCACTGTATGCCAAGCTTCTTCCAAGAGGTTTGCCTTGCTCTTCATTTTAAGGCCCCCTCTTGATTTTAAGCCTAAAAAGTCAGAGGTATTCCCTGATGATTCAGAGTCCCCTCTTCAAACATGGGATGCGATGAAGCAGAATGGGGGCCTAAATGCTGCCCAGGGCAGAGAAACAAGATTCCTACAAATGCATCACTACTGTAATTTGTCCTTCTTCTAGATTTCTCTAAGATTTCTATTCAAACAGTAGCACTGGGATGTCCATGCCTGTTTTAGGTACTAGAGCTTCCAGACCATCAAGAGCCGTTCACAGACACAGCCAGGTACCAAAACCACGTACCCACCTTGTCCTTTGCAGAGCTTCCTATGCACTGTGAGAAGCAACTCACGTGTGCAAGCTTGTTGCAGGCTTTGAAAAGCATACAGTGCATTACAAAATATCTTGAAAAGCATGCAGGAATCCCATTAGAAGTACACTCTTCAGGTTTTGATGATAGAAACACAACACAACTGCTTCATATCACAGCTTTGATACCAAAAGCAAGTGGGATAATACATAATACATGCTAGGCAATGTTTAAAAAAGCGACAGAATACCTGAGCAGTCCTCAGTGGAGTATCTCTCACAGAGGGTCCCAGAGATGATGCTTGGCTGCTGCTCATGGCACTCTGAGATGGAGCAGTTTTTCTGTAAGGAGGGGCAATATTTCAGGTTGCAAGACAAAAATATCAACAGTCACAGTTCTTTCCTCACAGGGAAAACAGACCTTCATTTCCCACAGGGTTTTCTGAAATGGTTGTGGTCCTGATTGAACTTACTGGAAAAGGTTCACCTCCAACATCTGTCTATCACTCTCACTGTAGCCAGGCCAATCTTCCTGAATGTCTTTAAAGAAATGTTCCTTCAGACTGAAAGAATTCTCATTGGCATCCAGGTTGGCTACCTGTGGGCAGACATTTAAAACAGAAATGTTCATTACACCTAAGTGCAGACTACAAATGTAAAAGTGGTAGTGCAAAGCTAAAGCAAAGCTGAAGAGAAAATCATACACCAGTTTTCCAGGACTTTGTTTTGATGTGAACAACAAAGCAGTTGTCATGTAAGAGGCAACACTATTAAACAAGTGTAGTCCACTTGGGCTGTAGAAATTTGGATGTAAGTAAATCCAAACTGCTGCAGGCATAGAGGAAATGTGGACTATGAAATCTCTCCCTGCACTAGGTATCCAGGTTTTTTGGTCTTTATGGCAGCTTTGAGAGTCAAGGCACACTAGGCCAGAACTCTCAGTCCTCACCATTTGAGATAAATAGAGAGGCCACATTTTTCTTCTCTGTTTTCTTTTCAGTAAGACCTGAAGAGCACCATCTCCATGGGCAAATCCATATTTCTCCACCCTCAGGAGGACACCTGCTGCCCTCTGGATCCACCCAGCTACATTGCCATGGCAGAGCACAGCCTGGGCCTGTGATGGGGCAGGTTGTCATCATCCCATGAAGCACCACATGGCACTTCTCTCCTCAAACAGAGCTGCTTTTCTTTCTCAAGTGCCTGCTCAGAGGAAACTACAGCTTCCTATGGAAGAGTTGTAGGTGACAATCTAGCTAAAGCCACACTTCAAAAACTTAAAAGTAACAAAGATGCCCAGAATCAGGAATTCACTTCTTAAAAGCAGAACTGAAGTTGGGTTGGACAAGAAGGAAAGCTATGCCTATAAGATCTCTGCAAGTTCATGCTACTAGTTTTTTTATATACAGAAAAAAAATGACACCTACTCCCTGTGAAGTTAAGAAGAATGTGAATAATAGTTTTTAGGATGTATTGCTGTTGACACAGCCCTTTCAAAATGCAAACTAGTACCTTGAGGCACTTCAAGCTTCAATCAAGGATCTACACCTCCAAAATCTCATTAGATATTAACAACAATAAAGGGAAAGGAGAAAATTTTTTCAAATTTAACATCTAAGGAGCTGAGTGTTGGAATCTCATATACAACCTTAAGTATAAATGGGCTAGATGCATTAGGATGGCAGAACATGGCTTTCATTAAACTGTGAATGCCTTCAGGGTGAAAAACCCTGTCACTGCCCTGGGCAAACACAATAACAAACCTCACATGTTGAAGGAAGGAGTTCTTAATAGTCATTGTGAGATCAACTGAAACTGTATCCATGTTGAATTTGACTCCCTGCACTGGGTTCCAAAACACATTTTCCTAGCTAAAGAGAAAATATTCCGACTTGTTATGTTAATCCTTGCATAATTCAGCAACAGCCTATGTGGATGGGGAATATTTTAAAAGGAAGGAAAGAGCCACTAAATCCTTCAATCAGTGTGAATCATATGAATGGCTGTGATAAAGAAGTACCAGTGGAACTAAAAGGAGAACTGGAAAAGTTACTGAATAATAATAAGTGCTAAGGAAGGTGATAATTCAATCCACATGACAGCAAAGAAACCCTGTGCTCAAAGTTGGGCCATCACCTCTATCATGTAGGATTTGCCTGGAACACCCTTCCCTGGAAGGCAATCCCCACAGATCCCAGCAGAAGCTGAGTACCATTGAGAGGCCACCTACTCCACTCTAATGAAATACTGCCCTATGCAGTTTCCAAAATCATCTCCTCAGATATTTTTCTCAGGAAATTTTAAGTACTGCAACAAACTGTTTCACCCAATTGAGAATTTCACCCTCTGAAGTTACTCCATGAAGCAGTCAAACAGTGCAAGGAAAAGAGAGAGGCTGAAATAAGGCAGGAGAAGCAACAACAACAGTACAAAGAGTTTCTCTTTGCCAGCTATTCCAACAAAACAACAACAATGCCTCAAAACTTATGAAGGTTTTTTTTCCTCTCCTGTCATGGGCTTTCAGTTGGGGGGAAACTAGGTAAAGTTAATGAAAAATTTAAGCAAGGAGCATTTCCTAAGCCTCTCATGAGTTTCTTATTGAAACTCTGAAGTAAGACAGCTAAGAGTTAGCACTGCCAGCACCAACTCCAGGATCTCACCTCCTGAAGGATCTTTCCAAGGGATTCCTTGTCCTTTTCCACAACTCCCTCTCTCTGCAAGCGGGCTAGTAGCTCTGGCTTCTTGTAATTCTTCAGAGCCAGTAAATGAATCACCCTGTCTCTGATTGGGCATTGAGAAAGGGTACTGCAAGGTCTTGGGAAGAATTTTGCAGGGTTCATGGGCATCGTTCTCTTCCTCTCAGGCACAAGATCTGCAGTGGTCTGTGGGGCTTTCCTGAGCTCTGGTATTTTAACTTCAGGAATGGAAAAACAGAGAAAGAATTGTCAAATGAGAACTTGGGACAAAGCAAGGAAGTTGATTCAAAAAAACTGTTAAACTCTATTTGTTCAGCATTTATGGATCAGTAAGAATCCATAGAGTAAAGCATTAGGAAGAAACAGTCATTCAAAAATCTTGTGCTGGAGTGACACTGGAGGGGAAGTTTTTATGAAAAATTATTTCCATGCATGCTGCCTTTATATGATTTCCCCAGTTTGTAAGCTCAAACACTGAGCTATGTCAAGAATGACATGGACAGTGGGATTAAGTGCACTCTCAGCAAATTTGCCAGTACCAGAGCAATGAGATGCCATCCAGAGGGACATGGAGAACCTTGGGAAGTGACCCTTGGGAACCCCATCAGATTTAGCAAGGACAAATGCAAAGTGCTGCATCTTTTGGTCTAGGACATGCCCTGGCTGCCAAAGCAGGCTGGGGGATGCAGGTCTGGAGGGCCTGGGGGCTCTGGTGGATGAGAGGCTGGACATGAGCTGGCAACATGTGCTGGCAGCCCAGAAAGGCAACCGTGTCCTGGGCTGCATCAGGAGAAGTGTGGCCTGCAGGTCCAGGGAGGGGATATGACACACCAGGCACTGTTTTGAAACCAGGAACTCGTGCTTGGTAGCTGATGGAGGCCTCATGAGTGTTGGTGAGAAATCTGGGAGCTTTGTCCCTTCCATCAGACACACAGAGACTGACCTTTCTTTGCACGCTCCTTCAACCTTTCGATGTAGGTCAAATTGTTAATGCCTTTCTCCCCTTTCTGTTCCTTGGACCATGCCTCTCTGATATTTTCCTGCAAACCTAATTGCACAAACATCAGACAGTTAAATTATTTAGAACACTGAAAGCTTGCCAGTTGTACAGTGAAGGCACTGCTTATGTTTTGAGAAGTTAAATCCAATGTAGATGCAGAAAGTTCCCACAGCATTCAAGCAAAAACCATTGCCCTGCATGACTTCTAAAAAATACCACCTGAAACCATAACCAAGCATTAACCTGAAAATCAGGTAAGAGTTCTTCACACAGAGGATGGTCAGGCATTGGGACAGGCTCCTCAATAAGACTGCACAAAGTGCACCAGAGCTTGGGAAGCATTTGGGCATCAGGGCATTTGGGCACAGGAAGGTAGTGAGATTCTTGTGGAGAGAGGTAGACTTGCATATCCTTGTGGATCCCTTCCAGCTCAGCATATTCTCTGATTCTGTCACAAAGCCCAGTCCCTAAGTGCTACTGCACGGAGCATGTTGCAAGGGCACCCTGTACCCTACCAGCAACCAGACCTGT
This sequence comes from Oenanthe melanoleuca, assembly GCF_029582105.1. Taxonomy (NCBI): domain Eukaryota; kingdom Metazoa; phylum Chordata; class Aves; order Passeriformes; family Muscicapidae; genus Oenanthe; species Oenanthe melanoleuca. The sequence goes on from NW_026612650.1 coordinate 9,895,036, forward strand.
CTCACCTGAGTTTCTCAGTGCCAACTCAAAACAAAACTTGCCAGTCCAAATTCCACAATTATCTCACTACTTACAGATCTCAATCCCCATTAATGAATGTAAAATATTCCCCTAGAATCTATGTAAACTATCACCAAGAATCACACAAATCATCACTCACATGTGAAACAGAACACCCCCAACGAGAAATTTGTGAGTTTAGTTTTGTCTCTCCAAGAAGCCATGATGCTGCTGCCTTAAAATGCTCTGCACTCAGCTAAGGCAGAGCAGCAGCTGCACTTCCAGTGGCAGGGATGTCCCTGCAGGCAGGTGACTGCAGCCACAGCCAGGTAAGAGCCCCTTTTTCTCAGGGCAGCTGCTGTGCCTAGTTCAGCTCACAGCTGCAGGCAGCACCACTGAGTGCCTACAAGGGGAATATCCACTTCATGTCTGCCTGGAGCCAGGCTCCCAGGGGAAACAGTACTCAGAACAGATTAATAACAAGCGGAATCATTTAAGCACATTGTGTTTTGATGACAGTTATAGAATCTGTGGCGAAGATGACATCATTACATTTCTTTCACTTTCCTTGAAAAGAACCCAAAACAATTATTTATTAATAGCAACAGTTATTTATTAATGACCAAAACAAAATTAAGCAAATTTTTCCATAATGATCTTATGAAATTCTACATGGGACTTCCGCAAGGTCATTTTTTTGTCAATTTCCAATTAAGTTTAAAGGATAAGCAGAGTGTCTACATACTCCAAAGTCCAGTTGCAAAACCTACACATTGGGTACAAACACAGCTTACTTAAGTGCATTGGGTGGTCCAAACCTGGACCTCAGTGCCCAAAACTCCAAAGCAGTCAAGCTGTATGGGAACAAGGAAGGACTGGCAGGCTTTCCAAGAGGAAAACAGGCCAATGGCTGAATGCAGTGACAAGAGATTGCAAGGCTGACCTGAGGGCAAACCACCTACAGTTGAGATACCTGAACACAACCCTGCCCCAAGAATATACCCTAAAAATGAATTACATTGAGAAAAATATGAAAAGCAACCCTACCTCCAAGCGGGTTGTACAATTTGGCAACCTGCACACTTCCAATGCGCGATGCCTCACTGGCATTTGGCTAAAAGGAAAAAAGAAATGTTCTGTAAAACCTTTAGCCAACACCCAATTCCTGGTGATTCATCAGGCCTTTAATTTTAAACAAGAGCTCTATTTGAAAAGTTTTGCTGTCCCATCACTACAAACAGCTGCTCTGACACAATTCTCCCTCTGACAGCAGCTGGCTACAAAACTGCCCTGAGAGAGCGACCGTCACTTTGCCTCCAATGCAGCCAAGTGTTTGAGCAGCAAGTCATCCTTTCCCAATTGCTGGAATTTATAGGCACAGGCTTCCCTTGAAATCAGGTGCCTGAGTACAATAGAAGTGGCCAGAGCTCAGCTGACAAACCAGGTGAGAGTGGTTCCCAAAAAGATCACAAAGTCAGGGCAGCACCCAAGGCTGGGATTTATTTGGTACTAATGAAAGACATGCTGGAGGGAGCTCCAATAAGAATTTCAAGAGCAAAAAAAATTTTGACTCTAACAGAGGGAAAAACCTTTTCTCTTTCCTCAGCTTTAGATGAATTTACTTGCCTAGAAGTGAAGTGGAAACAGTTTATCTCAGGTTACTCAGATATAACAAAATTTGGGTTCATGCTTGGATTACTTGTGCAGGTTTTCATTGCTTGTTTAGCCTACGTTTTCTCCTGGTAAATGAATTTAATTAACTTTGGAATTAATTGTTTAATTAATCCTAAGCAGTATATTTATCATAAGCAGTGTATTCATCTTAAGCATTGTAAGATCCCACCTTAGAAAGTAGGTAGCTAGGTGTCTTTTGGCCATCTATTGTCAGAGTTGGATTGTTAGATCCCCAATACTTTTTGTTTTGCTAAACTAGCCCTGATAACCATCAATAAACAAAGCCTGAGGGCTTAAAAGTCTGGACACCTGGAATCTAGACTTCATAGCCCTCCAAGAACATATGACCAGTAGATAAAAAAGAAATGAATAATGACATTTCAGCCTCAGAGCTCAAAACAACTTGTCTGGGGAAAAAATATAAAACAGACTGAAAAACATAGACTTATTAGCATGAGAAGGGAGTCATCAATATCCTATAAAGTGAGAATACTAATTAATTAATGAGGAGAGTGTATCATTAAGAACCAATGGACAGGACTTTCTATGTTTACTAAAAATATATCAGGAAGTGGAAAAGTTTAGAAAGTGGTGTGTATGTGGCTGGAGTTCTTCACTATGCACCAGAGCTGGGAATAAAATAATGCCTAATCCTAATACTAAAAATATTACTCTGCCAGTGTTTCATTTCTCCTTATGTTTTTGGTGACTTTGGTATAAACATGGAACAATGAGAAGTCCATTCATTTTGACCAAGAGCCATTGCCAGAGCATGAATTGACTGAATGTCACAGACCCTGGCAGCTGCTCAGTGCCATCCCTGGGCGTCGCTTCCCCCGGGGCAGCTCCTCAAAGGGGCCGGGGGGCACCAGTGGGGCCCAGCCCTGCCCAGCTGGTCCCGCAGGGTCAGCAGCACCTGGCACCAGCACCATGGCCCAGCCCCAGCTAGTGCCACCCACAGAGCCCAGCACCCGCCCCTCACCTCTTGGTGCTGGCCCCTCTGGGTCACCCTGACGGGCATCGTGGGGGCCCTGCGGGATGCAGTGCGGGCTGGGGCCCTGTGGAACACAGTGGATCGTGCCCAGCCCCGCAGCTCCGCCATCCCGCTCTGCCTCGGCTGCTCCCGCTGCCACACAGACACTGATCCTGCAGCAAAACCTGGAAAATGTACAATACATCCTAGGAAAATGTGTTCCTTGTTGTTTGTGGCTTTCAAGGCTCATTAACAAAAATGGAGGTTTTTTCCATGAAACAAGTGGCCAACAAGCTCTAAGTGATGGCCAGGCCTTGGAAAGGCAGGTCACTTGTTGGCTGAATTTCCTTATTAATGTGTAGGTCTTGATTGGCTTCAGTGACATCAGACCTAGGGAAGGTTAGCAAGGCTTGGGAAGAAAATTGCAGCTTGAGTGGAGGACACAAGGAATGCAGAATTTATGGGCACCAGGACATTTGGTAGAACCCCCAAGAGAAGGCACAAACTAATAAACACAAGACAGCAACCATGCTGAATCAGCTCTGGCTGGGTAAAAGCTCATTCCAGCAGGGGCAGACCATGGCCACCCACTCAAGAAACCTCTCACTAAGAAGAAGAGAGAGACTGAGCATACAGATTAATTAGCAGGAGAAGAGAGAAGATCGCTACCTTACAGGAGACAGAACACTAATTATGAACAGAACAGGGTAACCTGCAGTCAATGAACATGAATAGCTTTACTGGCTAAAATGTATAAATACTAAAGCATTGTGATATTTGTCGTGCTGGCTTTGTGAATTTGCCACTGAGCCCCCCCTTTCTGCAGAGAACTGTAAATATTTACCTCCACTCAGTGCGTGGATCAGCCTCTTGAGCCCCGTGTGCGAGATCCGACCGATCTGGAGCGGCGCTCGCTCAGCGCTCTGACACCTCCACTCTGCTGCAGCTGCCCAAGGGTCTGACCTGTCCTGCCTGTGCTGGGGACAAGGGCCACGTGTCCTTGGAAACGGGGAGTTCCATGTTCCAGGCTGGCTGGGATGTCACTGAGGAGCTGGATGGGACACACCCGGGGCAGAGGGAATTCCCAATGGCACAGGTGGGAATGCCCTGCCCAGTTCCACAACTGACTCAGCTCATTTCCAGCTGCACAAAGGGACGCTCCAACCACCCCAGGTGATGCAGCTGTGCAAACCAGGGCTAATTGAGTGTTTCTGCACAAAAGTGCTGTACTTGGCTGTCTGCAAGGTGAAGGTGCAGCTTAACACCTCTCACTAGGGCAGCAAGGGGCAGCCCTCCCAGCACTGCTCCATCCTGCTGTGGGCCGGTCAGTCTGTGAGGCTTTGAGCACGTACATGCTCACTCAAATATCATCTCTTTGAGAAACCCCCCAGACCTTTACTCATCCCAGTCTCCTAAAAGGATACAAGCCAGCAGCATGCCCAGGCCTTCACAGACTCTGCAGGAGGAGCTGACATGGAAGAGGCAATACTGACCCTGAACACAATTACAGTTGTGCTGACTGCAGGTGGCCATTGAAGTTATTGACACATCTGGAAGAATATTTTATAGTTAGCTTATGATTGTTTTACTTCAATTTCCTCCATATCCAAGCTTTCTCCTGATTTCAGTCAGCTGGCACTAAAAAAACCTCTTGTCCAATCATTACAGGGAGAGGGAATAAAAGCATGTCATTGAAAACGTGTTGAATATGACCATCCAAAGCTCCTTTTCCATATCACAAAAATCTACTCTTTGTCTTTGAGACCATGTCTTTGTTATCTGCCCATGTCTGGTCTCCAGGCTGCCACACTCACAAGGGCAGTGTAATTTTGGGAACAGAAAAGAAGGAAGCAACTTGTCAACCATCTGAGCCCAGATCTATAAGAGAACTATGTCCCTCTTCGGGAATGAATGGATGGTGTTGCTAATGGATCTGCAGTTATGGACTATTGGAAAGTTTCTATAAACTATCAAAAGGATCCAAGGAGGTAAATCACTGGACTATGGAATGTTCAACAGACTTTCAATATCTTAAAAAGACATTGATGACAACCCCTGCTCTGGAGTTGCCAGATTTGACTGAACTCTTTGCACTGTCCATCCATGAGCTCCTTCACCTTGCACAGTAGCTCCACATTCCAGACTGGGAATGTAGGAAAGAACCCAGTGGAAAAGAGAATATTTCTCAAAAAACAACTAAACTATGTACTTGAGGGTTGGACAGTTCACCTCAGAGCAGGACCCACCATTGTCTCCATTGATAGAATGGGCTTGAAAATGAATGGGAAAAACATGACAGTTTCTGTGCCACACATGGTTATGTCTGGTTTGGAGCAAAAAGGACGTCACTGCTTATCCCTGAGCAGAATAACAATATAACAGGTGACACTCCTAGAACAAAAGATGTGGTACTAAAGAAAGCTACTACCTTGAACCATGCTATGTTCCTCAATCTTTCTACACAGAATCAGGATCCCAAGCAAGTATGGACAGCTTTGGGAGCATCCAGTTCTGTGCTAAAGTAGCAATAATGCACTGCAAAGCTCACAGTACAGACAAACACCCAGAAACATCAGAAACCTAGCAGCAGATAAAGCTGCTAGAGAGGTGGCAGGACAAAGATCTCATTGCCAGTTCTATCCAAAGTTGTGAACCTTTCCATATCAGTCACAGAACACCCTGATGAAAACAATCAATTAGCAAAATCCTTAAATGTCTCATTTAGTTCTGTAGGGTGGTGGCTAATAACAAACCAAAAAGATAGAGTGCCTCAAGCAATAATGAGACAAGCTGTAAAAGACAAACATAAAGAAACCCATTGGGGTATTGAGGATTCAGAAGACAATTAGGAAAAGCAGCTACTTGGTGTTAGGCTGACAGGGACTATGACAAATGAAATGTAAAATCGGCGTACAGAACAATGCACAGTTTTACAAAATATTGCCTTTAGAGATTGCAAAAAAAGGAAATGATGCAGGAGATTAATGCCAAAGACATTTTTCAGATTTACCTCAGCACAAAGGATATAAGTATATATTAGATGTAGTAGCCCCATTTATCTGTGTGGCCAGGGGCTTTTTCTTTTCTTACCAAAAAAGCTGGAGAAGTACCTCAAGAAATAATAAGAGAAATAGCACTCAGGTTAGGGATCCCATTTGGAATGTCATCAGATAGAAATTCTTATTTCATAGCTGAAACTGCACAAAATCAATGCAAAACGCTCCCAGTTACACGGGACCTACTTAGACCATGGAGGTCGCACTGCAGGGGCAAGGCTGAGAGAACAAATCAGAGTCAAAGAAGACAAAAGAATTGACTCAGCTCTCCAGAGGGAAGTCAGCCCCAATGCAGGGGGAACAAGAGTGAAAAATAGAGTCAACTGAGAATTTGAAGTTTAGACTTGCAAAAGCATGAAAATATGACTTCTTTATGCTGTGTGGAATTAGTTAGAAGATTTGCCGAAAGGAAAGATAAGTCATGAAGGAGTAACCATGAAAAATCCTCAGTGTCAGCACACTCTTGACAGCAGCACTCTTGTATTCTCTGCCAAGCAGCAGCAGGCACCAGGCCAAGGGCAGGCACCCCAGCAGAATTCAGCCCATGGTCCCCATGGCAAAGTTCCTTGTGCTGCTGCACACAGAGGGGTAGGAGCACCCCTGCACAAGGAACAAAAGGACCCAAGTTTCAGGGATTAGGGGGTGATATTTTCTTGAACTTCACTTGAAGGAGTAGGACAGAAGGGCAGCAACAGCTCAGGTGTTCAATCACAGAACACCCCAAAATATGTTAAGTATGGTGTCTTATCATTGTTACCATACAGAAAATTGAGGCAGCTCTAAAATATTCTTCAAGGATGAAGCCCCTTTTGAGTGTACCCAAATATTGTCCTCCGTCAGTCATTTTTCTATCCTTTCACAGAAAAAGGTTATGGCATTGCTGGCCACACCTCTACCCTGTCCAATGAATAAATTAATGACAGGAAACTTAGGATTAAGACTAGAATTCAAAGTTCCCAAAAGTCTGTGCAGGAATCAATATCTGTGTCTCTGTAGAAAGACTGGTTGTGACAGAGTATTTTTGAGAGAACTACAAAACAAAGTTTCCATAGGGATACCTTGAAACAATTTATCTTTCAAACCTGCTGAAGTACCTTGTCTCCAACACTTGTAAATGTGTTTTACAAAACACTTGCCAAGATCTCGATATTCCTTGGCTCATTGACAAATTGAAACCAAGATCTACAAGAAGTCCTGGGAGGTGCTTCAGCTGACAGCTTAGAGCAGCTCACATGCATTCCTCTGTAAGCCTCCAAAACAAGGTGATTTGGGGATGGTGTTGTCCAAACTTCTACACCTTCAACCACTCAGGACAAAGATCTTAAATTAATAAATGTTTTGGGTTGCAATGCCGGGTGTAACCAAAAGTATTTATTCTGTCTTCATCTGTTAAAACCAGGTGGTGCAGTTGTCACCATCGGGTCAGATGTGACGTTCACACACACACACACATTGAGCAGAAGAACAGTGGTGTCTTCATCCTCTTTACCCTGCGTGTTCTCCACTTTATATATTCTTAACAAAGCGTGATATTAAGTAATTGAATACATCACAATAGCTTATTATATTAATTGGTGGAAAGCAACTAGCGTCAATATATTTGTCAAATTTTTGCAAAAAATTAATAAGGCACGTATACACATTTACTTATGCATGTAGTCAAACTACAAAAATCTTTCGTGTATCTTTTTAAACCAGTTTCCATGCCAATGGCCATGTCTTCCTCCTTGCTATGGATACGCTTGGAATTCTTCAATTGTTGTTTCTTCTACTAACTCTGTTTGGCTTACAGGCCAGCTGTCAAGTCCCTGAATAAATATTTTGATGTGACATAGGGAAAATTGCTGCAAAATGCCGATCATTAAATGACCATTACATCTGAGGTAGATGTTGATCCAGCAGGGTCACGCCTCACTGATGGTCTGTAAAGGATGCCTGTGATTCTCCAGCAGAACACCATTTACCCACTTCCCAACAAATTCTACAGATCTTGTCAAAGTACATACTGCAAATCTCTTGCTTACAAGCATCTCATGAAAGACATCTCAAACTTGCTATTCACAGGATCCATCAGTAAACCAGCACTATATTATACAGGGATTTTTGCAACATGCGACTTGCAAAAACCCACATAAAGTAATGTGCTGGTTTGTGGCTATTTTTTGTTTTTTGGTTTGTTTGTTTGTTTGTTTTTGCAAGGAAGGAAATGAATCAGTTATGCAAATAATTCCTTGTAAGAACTTTCTTTGAGGCAACTTCCTTTAGACAAGACAAAAGTCAACCAGTGGCTGATTTTTAGTACTGACACATTGTCACACCAATGAACAGGTCGGATGCCCCTCTGTGAACACACATTTCCATGGAACCAAGCCCGGGAAGCTCTCTCCCTGCCCCTGAGCACAGGGCCGGCCCGGCCGGGCGGCTCTGCCCCTCTGCAGGCCTGGGCCGGGCCGGGCCGGGCCGGGTCGGGCCGGGCCGGGCGGCTCTGCCGCGGGGCCGGGCCCCTCCTCGGCATCTCGCTGGGCCCCGTCCAGCACAGCCGGGTCCCCCTGCCCTCAGCACGGCCAGAGCGGGCCCGTGGCTGGGCTGCAATGCTGCTGCTGCTGCTGAGTGTCTCCAGACACCGCCGGGCAGGGCAGGGCAGCCATCGCCCCGCAGATGTGCCGCAGCACTGGCCTGGCTGCTGAGATCCCGGCCTCCCGCAGCGCGGCTGCCCAAGGATCCTCCATCAAACAGCTCCGGCCGGACCGCTGGGATCTCATGGCCCTCTGCAGGCCTCGGGCAAAATATTAACTCTTTCACTGCACAGATGAGGCTTGCAGAGCTTCAGTTCTCTCTCAAGTGAGAGAAAAGTGACAGAGTGAAGACACACAGAAACAACATGAAGACACCAAGGTCAGTGAAATAGAAGTTCCAAGATGAGAGGGATTGAGGAGATGCCTCACTCTTGGACTGAAATTCTCTTGCAAGCTGTGGAGAAGATATGATTGATATATCAGACACTTTTTCCTGTGTAACTCATGAAATGCATTTTGGGCAGATGAATCCTTCCCAGCACAGCCATGAGCAGAAGCACCAGTGCTGAAGTAAGCAGCTGTTGAAGTACCTGTGATCCCAAGAGAATTTTGAACTGAGAGAGAGAGGAGTGAAGAAGATCCTTTGCCCCCAGGGAAGAAGAAGAAGACCTCTGTTCCAAGAGATGGAGATGATCTCCGATTTAGATGAAGAGAACATTTACTCAAACAGTTTCATCCTTAAAAATAGTACCTCGCATGTTTTACATGGCCCATAAATTCAGCTGTGGGAAGGCTGTGGAAAGATGGGAGGGACTTCATGATTGGAGATTTCCCAGGCTGCTGCTATTTGTGGAAACTGAAGCCAGAAGAGAACTGCTTTCTTGTGGAGAAGTCTCCACAGACTGACATGAGAGACTCATCTCCCTAAGTGATCTGAAGAAAGCCTGTTCTAGAGGTGAGAAAGTGACTGAATTGTTCTCTATGTTGTCAGTGGGAAAGAAAAGAGAGTATGGGGATGAGGAAGGAGAAATGTTCAGAAGGCATTATTCTGATTCTTCTTATTATTTCCTTTAGTTTCTGTTAATAAAGTTTTCATTTATATCATTTACTTTGTACCTCTGAGCCTGCTTTGCCTTCCCTCCTAACCCTACCTCACAGCAGGAAATTAGTAGACAATTCTAGTGGATGCACTGGCGATGTTGCCAGCACTAGACCCACCACAATTGGTGCATTGGCTGGAAATTTTAAATTGGCAAACTAAAACTACTACATGAAATTGGTGTTACTGCCGGTTTGAACTGAAACCGCCACAACTATTTGAGCATTTTCACACCACAGCTCACAAGAACAGTTCAGTTCTGAATGGCACTGACTTAGATGTACTGCAGCCTGAAGGATAAACAAAAAATTACTGCAGACAAATTTTACTCAAATGTTGATTCAAATAAAAAAATAAAAAAAAGTCACCCGGAACTGGAAACAGTAAAAATTAGAAGCAAGCAAGAACTGGCCATCCTTGACACACCAACTTCATGTCAGCTGGTGACATGGGCTATGTCACCCCTCTGCTGTGGATAAGCTTTCCCTGGAAGGTGAAAGGTGAAGGACCCCACAGCAGGGCTGGTCTGCACATCGGAGAATGGGCGCTCACTGAGCCTCTCACCAGAGGCTCCCAGCACACACCCAAAGCTTCTCTCTGCCCACCCTTTGGTGCAAGGCTCTGTGCCAGCCTGGCAGCTGACAGCCTTGTGACTCTTGCCTCCTCCCCAAAGGTGCTAAGCTTGTGCTTTGTGAATGTTCCCAATTCCTGAGTTTTATCTTATCTTCATCAGTGAACAGTCCAGGGCCTCACCCCAAAGGCCTGTTCAGGATATGGTGGCATGCTGTGCAGCTATTGTAATTCACTTCTAAAAGTCATTCAAAAAAATGTTTAAGTCAAAAATTCTAACATTTCAGTCTCTGATACACGGTGAGAAAGAAAAGAGTCTTCCAAATGAGTTGAGGTTTCAGAAAATGTATTTCTTTACAATCCTACCTATAATCCTTCTCTCCTATCCTACTCTACAATCCTCTATAATCCTTCTCTACAATCCTACTCTAGAATTCTAAACTGGTTGTGGAGCAAATGTCCCCTGCAGACCAGCCAGGATGACTGCTCCTGCAGTGGATGTGCTCAGAAACAAACAGTATTTTTGTGCACTAGTATCCTCTTCAGCTGAGGACTGGGAGAAAAGAGCCTCTCTTTTTTCTTTGCTGTTTCTTTCAAATTCTGCCACAAGCACCTTTGTTTTTACAGGCAAGGAATGCAGTGCAGACAGGCTCGAGGCAAACATTTAAACAGGCAGGGTGGAGAACAGCAAACAAAATACAAGAGTTGGAGTGAGAATACAACAGCAGGAGATAAGAGTACAGGAATAGAGAAGAGTGAATTCTGGGGCACTGGCAGACAATTCACTTGAGATGCTCCTGTTTCCACACAGCACACCAGCAACACAGAAACAAAGCTTGGCACATGAAATCTTTCCAGTTCTGAGCCCCACTTTCCCAGACCCCTAGTTTCCCAATCCTGTCCAGGCCCTCAGAAGCACCTGTGGGATCCCTGACCTGCCGACTGACAGCTGCCATCTCATCTTCAGACAGGAAGGTCTTGCTGATGGCATCGCTCAGAGTGCCTCCATCCATGTACTCCATAACCAGCCAGAGTTCCTCATCCACAGGGTAGCTGAAAGAAGGAAACAAGGGCATGGATATGAACGTGCATGGCTACGTTGCTGTTTGGATAGGACAAGGGTTGATGGTTGTTCCCGGGTCTCTTTGTGATGAGGACAGAATACAAGGAATAGACATTCCCTCTAGGCTGTGCAGTGTTTGCTGTCTGTGCAGTCTCGAGGAGAATGACACACCTCTGAAAGAGATGTGTAAGATGGCCAGCAAGTGAAAAAATGCAGTTTAGTAACAGTGTCACACTGTGTGTTTCTGGAAAAAAAGCACCTCGTGTCCCTGGCATGCACAGCAATGGAAAGGTGGGGACACTGTGGGAGTCAGCCTGACCAGCATTCCAGATCAAGCAGCCATCACTGAAGAAGAATTCTACCCCAACCCTAAACCTTGGGAGGCATTAGTTTAAGTTGTGGTGATGCCAGAAAAAAGGTTCCAAAGAGTTATGCAATTGCCTATGTTAATACCTCATGCATATTCTTAACCCTCATTTCCCAGCTAATTAACACCACTTCCAGTTTCTAGAAAGTTCTCCCTTTCTTGTATCCCCTTTGGCCCTTAGTTGGTGCAGTGTTCCACCCAGCCTATCCCATTGGACCCTACCTTCCCTTACTCCACCTCTGCAGCACTTTCCCCTATACCCATTGGACTGTAACCTCAATTCCACCCTCTCTCTTGCCAAATATTTATACCCTGGACCTCCCTGTATCTCTGTTTTAGACCACTGGCTCCTGAAGAGACCTTATCAGCTTGGTCACTGTATTTGGATATTTGGGCCTCATCCCACATTTACTTTCGTTATTATTAACGTGTTTTATGTTGCTAAGTCGTGGCTGTTGTACCACTCTTCTTTTATTTTGCCACTTTTGCCCTGATATCTGCGAACCCTAAAAAGTATTGTTGGGGACCACCCTCTACCCCAATAGGACACAATCCGAGGGACATCCTTGCCAGTTTATCCACTTGTAAGAAGACACTTGAAATAAATCAAGCCCCAAAACAACGGGGTGGCAGTGAACTTACAGGCTATTGATTTACTAAGACATGGTTGATCCAGGTTTTTGAACAATTTTCGAACTACGTGTGCCAGGGAAGACTCATGCAGACAAGATGCACTCTCTGTGCATCCACTGTGGATGAGCAGAACAATAATAATTTACTAATAATTACCAGAGCTCTATTTTCTGCCCATGACCAAAGTATGTTTTTACCTTATGTGTTTGCAGCGTGCAAACAAAGAGCCATGGGACAAAAGCACAACAACTCACCAGTCTAAACAATTGACCAGGTTGGGATTCCTATGCTTCTTCATGACCATGAGTTCATTGACTTTTAGTTCCTTCTTCCTCAGTCCATGGAGATTTATTTTCTTTACGGCCACCTGAAATGACATTGAAAATCAGAAGCTTGAGAAGTTGGTGGCACAAGACCACAGCGCACATGTAGTGAGTGATTTTGCAATGACACAGCTGAGCTGAGCCAAAGTGCCTTGTGATTAGACATTGCAGTAATTAGGAGCTGACATTCCAACAGCCCATTCCACTGCTTCTTTGGAACCAGTTACAGGACACATGGCCACTGATGTTTTGCATTGTCCTCTTGGTAACAAAGATGTCTCAACTATAACCCACAAAGCTCTGACAACACTCTCTGCTGCTCTGTCTGGGATGCAGAAGTAATCCATGCCTTGGGACTGTTCACAATGCTGCTGCTGCAGCAAGTTCCGAATGAGAGCCTGTGCAGGTCTGAGATATGTAAGGAGTTTGTGTCAGAAAGGTGGCTGGCAGAGATTATTTTGAGATCCCTTTTCAAATGCAAGCCCTTAGGAAGATGTTGTCAGCCACATGAAGGGCTCTTAAATGGGTTTTTTTCTGATGTCTACTTCTCAAACTGGATGGGTCAAAACCAAAGGCTGGTTCATGTTCCATTTTCATGGATTTTCTGAAAGATGATTGCTACAATGACCATTCTACTTTCTCCCAAGGCTTCCTTTCCCCCTCCAAGGGCTGCAGACACACTTGTTCAAATGCTCAACCTCCTCCCACTGAGATCTCTTTTCCTGCACCATCTTCAGGACATGCCCAACCCGCAGCATCTCCAGAAGGGATAACTCCCATGCCTCATACTGACAATGGGGCTTTTTGTTTCCAGTCATTTGCTGGAAATCTTCACTGGCTGGCAGGTAATATGTCAACACTACCACCTCGAGTCAAACAGAACAAAGCAGTCAGAGACTACAGCTTGTCCCTTTCAGCCAAGAGTCATTGACTGTGAGGAAAAGGAGAGACCAGATTTACTAGGGATACGACAGGCTTGGTGTAAAACTACACATGTGCTTTATGGAAGAGAAACGCATTAGAGTGTTCTTTAGAGTTCACTCACAGAAAAATGGTCTAATTTTTCCCATTTGAAAATACATAATCATAGTCCCCTTGGAGCAACACCAGCGCTACAAGGATGACTTCAATGCAGAGTATGAGGAATACAGGAATTTACATTCTAAGACTGACAAGATCAACAAGGATTTTATACAGTTTCAGGGACAGTGGAAGTCTCTGATTCCAGGCTCCAAAGCCTGGTAAAGAAGGATAAAACTGTGGAGGCTGTGCTTCATCACAGCAGTGCTTTGGATTCCCTGGAGCTGCTCAGTGACACAAAGTGAAACTGCAGAATTGGCATATATGATCAGACACTGCTTGGGCTGGGTCTGATTTTTGCAAGACCCTGCCCAAAAAACCCTGTTTGAGGGGTCTGTGAACAAACACTAAGGTGAGGTGTGCCCCAAGCACTGTCTTAGAACATGTGCTCATTCTATTCCTTTTTGAGAAGCTTAATTGCAGATCTTGGCTGATGCTGGGATTTGGGGATTTGTTTTTGCAAACCTCCAGGAGAGCAGTGGCTCACAAAGAAAAAAATCTCTAAAGTCAAGCTGAAGGTATTTTTAGCATTTTACCTAGGTTTGCATTTTATAGTGGTAATGAAATATGCTTCATGTTTTTTTCCTTGAAGATGCTGCTTCATCAAATCCTAGCAGATTATCAGCAGTTAGAACAGGTATGTGTGACACCAGACCTGCAGGTCCATAATTACTGCTGAGTCTGGCTCAAGGCTTTTTTTGTAGGAAAGGGCATCAGGTTCTAATCTCTGCAGAAATGTTTGCATGGCCTAATTTTCCTTTGCTTTCTCCTTGACAGGGTAGCCCCAGCTACTCTGAAATGAAGGGCAGGTGCCAGTACCTCCACAAAAAGCTGTCCCATATTCAGAGATGAATATCTGAATTTGACAAGCAGTAAGTGGAGTCCTGGAACCACATATCTGCTTCAGCTTGATGAAAACTATGAACTTTGGGTTTTTATTTCAAATTTTGAGATTAGTTTTTTAGGATTACTTAAGTTAGTATTTACAGTGGATTATTTATTTGCACTGAGAAATTGATTGTTTCTTTAAACAGTAGGGTTATTTCAAAGAGAATTACTAAATTTAAGGAGTTGAAAGAAGTTAGTTTTGACCTTTAACGATACAGAAATTTCATTTTTGATAACTCCTTCTCTCGTTGTTTATACAGCATTTGGAGTGGTGCTGTTCTGGTCAATTCTTTTCTTCAAGCCTTAGGTTTGTCCACTGAAATAAAACTTTTTCAGTAGGTGATGGAAGCCCAGTACCTCTACTATGAAATTGTACATATTTTAAGAAAATATTGTGGCAAACTCAAAATCTTATGTTAAGTATAGGGGTGTTCCCTGAACTGTCTTGTTAATTTAAATTCTTTTCCTCATACTGTCAAAGGTGTAGAAGTTTGGACATCCCCACCCCCAAATCACCTTGTTTTGGAGGGTTACAGAGGAATGCATATGGGCTGCTCCAAGATGTCAGCTGGAGCATCTCCCAGGACTGCTTGTAGACCTTGGTTTCACCTTCTCAGTGAGCCAAGGAATATCGAGATATTTGTGAGAGTGTTGTAAAACACATAGAGATGTATTGGAGGCAAGGTACTTTAGGAGATTTTAAAGAGAAATTGGTTGAATGTGTCCATATGCAAACTCTGGCGGTTTTGTATTTTTCTCCTAAATAATCTGTTCCAGTCAATCTTTCCAGAGTGACATAGATGTTGACCCCTACATAGACCTATGAGGTCTATTGATGTCTAATCCTTATCCTAAGTTTCCTGCTGTTTATTTATTCGGCTGGTTGCATTGTCTGTGTTTCTTTGGGTCTGCTCACTAGTTTTGTCTTTTCCCATTGTAAGCCTGGGCAGAGGCAGGCTGGAATGAGGCCCTTGTGGCTGCAAGAGGCAGCAGCCCAGCCCTGGGTGCCTCCTCCTGGCACCTGGCGAATCCTCTGCTCTCAGAGCCAAACTGGCAGTTGGCTGGTGCCCAGGGGAAGCGCAGCCGTGCTGGGCACAGCACACACTGCTGGCATTGGCCGTCTGCAGGCTGCCCAGCAGGAGAGAAAGGCAAACAGGACCCTGCTGGATCTCACTGAGGCACGGCCCACTGATGTGGTGATGACTCTCCTGCATGTGGCCCCATCGTGTGACAGGTATGGGGCCCACCTGCCCAGAGGGCTCAGGGCTCACCAGCCCATCACCCTGTACAGCCTGTTCCAGGTGTCTGACCAACAGAGAGTTCCAGGGCCCTCTGGCTGCTCCCTTTCCCTGCCCTGGCATGTCAGCCCCCGAGCCTGCTGCCATGCTCCCTCCCTGCCCCTCAGGAGCCTGTCCCCACAGGGCTGGGCTGTCTGGGTGCTGCCAGCAAGGGGCAATGGGCAGAGGCAGAGCTGGCAGCCAGCTCAGGTCCCTGCTGCTGCCCAGTCCATGGTGCTGTGTCTTAGACCACCCTGAGACAGAGCTCTGACCCCACAGAGCTGCTGAGACTATGTGGAAGACGATCTTGTGCTCGAGCAGGACTGCGGTGTCGGTGCAGCTGAGACTCCTGGATGTGCTGGGGAACTGGCCAGAGCACAGCACGTGCACCTCCGATGGGGACACAACAAGAGTATTTGCTGTTGGGGAAGTGCTGGGGAGAGGAAGATGTTACAGGAAAGCCCTAGTTACTGAATTACCATGAACACAATAGGATGGCCTGCTGAAGCTAGACCACTCTTGTTAAAACAATGCTCTCGGCCAGAGAGCCACTCCAAAGGTCACAAAAGACTTATCAGGGTCCAAGGTTAGATCTTAGAGTTTAGAATGTCACACACTATGCTAATATAAGGATTCCTATAGGCTGTATGTAAATGCTATAGAATTGGTATTTTGTATTAGATTGGTTCTGAGGGATCAGAATATTCATGATGAAAATGGATTTATTGTGTTACAAACAGGAAGTCGTCCTCTTCTTCCTCTCTTTACTCTTTACTCCTTGCTCTTCTTTCCTTCTCCCACTTCTCCTCTCCTCTCCCTCTTCCATTACCCCAATATCCTTTTATCCCATTACTCTCTCTCCCTCCCCCTGCTCCTCTCTTCTTCCTCTTTTTCCTTTACGCTTTTTACCTTCTTTACTCTCTCTCTCTACCCTCCCTCTTCTCTCTTTCTTTCCCCCCTTTTTATCTCTTTAATCTGCATGTGGCTGTGCTGGGCAGCTCCTAGAAGACTCTCTTATAATAAACTGCAACTGTAGCTTTTAGCATTTACAGAGTGTCTGAGTCTTGTTCCATGCAGTTCACCCTGACACAAAGAATCCAGGAGTCTCCCGCACTTTGCCCTGGCTGTGAGTTTCTGGACCTGGCCTTTGCTCACCCCAAGGCCGTCTCTCCAGCAGTTCTTCATCCTCCTTCCCCCACTGCATCTCCCAGCCTCAGGTGCTGGACTGGATCCTGGCCTAGGAGCAGCTTCAGGGGCACCAGACCCAGCGCTCCCCCTGAGTCTCCCTGGCCTCTCCCTGCCACGCTCGGGCCCTGCTGCACGGACACCTCGGCACTGAGCACTGCCTCGGGGTGTTTGTCCTTTGCAGGCAACTGTGGAGATGTGGAGATCCTCCAGGTGCCCTGCATCCCACATATAGTGATGAAGTCTTTGTCCCGCATATTTGTCCACCTGCTCTTTCAAGTGCTCTTCAGCACTCTGGATACACCCATGGAGGTCGATAAATTGTGGAAGGGATGCCAGCAGTAACACAGCCTTGCTGCCAGCCCCAACAGGTTCTCTGTCCCAGTCCTTCTGTCCCTGCCATGTCCCCAGGGAAGGATCCAGTGCTCCCAGCATGACCTGAGCTTTGATTTGCACACAGGTTTGCAGACCCTGAAGTCCCTGCTCTGCCAAATGCAGGGTGAGCGTGTGGTGATGGCAATGGAGCACAAGTGTGGCTGGGACACGCTGCTGTGTGCTGACACCCACCACTATGCCGTGGGTCTGCTGGCCAGGTGAGACTCCCTGCTCTCCACTGCCCCTGGCATTTTTGCTCTGTTCCTCAGGTCTCCCACACAGTGCCCGTGGTCGTGGGCCAGAAGGCCTTGTCACTGAGGGACTGCCAAGCAGACTGGAAAAGGCTGGGAGAGGAGAGCGCCCACAGGGTGCTGCCTCCAAAATGGCCCAGGCCCCCTTGCAGGATGGTGGGGAAAGACCAGACCTTTGGGAATCAGTCCTGGGAGAGGTTTGTGGCCCTGGCTCACAGTCTTGGTTACTTTTACTCCTGCCAGGGAGATGTCCTGTGTCTCCCTACCACTGTGTTCCGGGATCTTTCGCCACCTTCTCCAGCTTCTCAGCACACAGGAGCCACGCTGGGATCTGCCTGCCCTGGCATTCCTTGTGGAGGTGAGCCTGATGGCCAGCGCTGCCTCGCTGAGCTGCCCCCCAGCTCTCTGTCCTCTCGTAGCCACAGCTGCCTGGGACGGTGCCCGTGCCCTGTGCTGCTCTCTGGGCCCAGCCCTGTGCGGTTCTGGGCTCCTGCTGGCCGGGTCCCCTGCCACTGCCCTGTGTCTTTCAGGTCTTCAAATACCAGGACTTGAGTGGAAGCAGTGGTAAACGCATCCTAAAAATCTTGTCATGGCACCTGCAGAACAAGTGCAGGGAGAAGCGTTACCTGGCACTCAGTGCCCTTCTCCAGCTCACTGATGATCCCTTGCTGGTGAGAAGGGGGCAGTGCCTCAAGCTGCGCTGGGGAAAGCAGCCCCTTGTGTTGGCTGGGCTTTGGGTGCTGGGGCAGCTGCTCCCAGCTCTCCTGCCTCCCGGTTCAGCTGCCCGAGTGCTTCAGGACAGACCTTTGGCCTCCGAGGCCTGACGCAGCAGGGTGGAGTTTCACAGACCTGTGTTCCACACAGGCAAGAAGATGTGCAGCCTGACTGAAAGTCTTGTGAAGCTCCTGCGGGAACCAGATGGAGAGTTAGGATGACAGTGATGGTACTCAGCTTTATAGTGTTCGAAAACGACAAGCTGATAGCCAGCCCCATCACCCTGCAGCTGGCTGAGGCACTCCTGCCACTCTTTGACCATGTAAGGCTCTGTGCCCCCAGCCACAGCCACTGGGAGCAGCCCAAACACTTTGTGCCCTGTGGATTTGCAGGCCAGTGCACAGCTGAGTCCTGGGCAGCCCATGCTGAGGCCTTTTTTTCTTCCTTTCATGCAGGATACTAGCCAGGTGCAGCAGGTGTCCATACTTCTCTTCCAAGCATTGGTGACTATTCTGCTGGAAAAAGAAGAAAAGATCCTAAAGACACAAGTGCAGCAGAGTCTGCTCCCACTCTTCATCCACTGCCATGATAAGAATCGGCGTGTGGCACAGGTGAGGCCTCGTGGGCTGCCCGTGTCTCCCTGGGAGGGGGCTCGGCTGCTTCCTGCCCTGGCACCACCAGGGCTGCAGCCTCCTCCAGGCCTTGGCACAGGGCCGCGGGTCCTGTGCCCTGAACTGTGGTGCCATATCCACATCTCTGCTGCTCTCCAGGCCTCTTGGGAAACGCTGCATTGTGCAGCCAAATTTCTGGAGAGAAAGAATCTTAAAAAAGAAGAAGCTGTGGAAGTTCGCCGAGTGCTTGGTAAGGACGGCCTGGAAGCGCCAGGCTCAGGCTGGAGCAGCCCCCTGAGCACGGCGCTCACTGTGTGCGCTTCGCAGCTGTGGCCCTGCCCAGTGCTGCACGCAGCGGCCGCACGGGCTCTTCTCCAGGCTCCTGCGGCCCCTGCAGAGCCCGGCCCAGCGGCTGCTGGCCGCGCCTCAGGGCCGTGCGGGCAGGGGAGGCCGGGGCCGGGCGCAGGCAGCGCCGGGCAAAGGGGCAGAGCCCGCCCCGACCCTTCCCTCCCGCCGCTCTCCGCAGCTGGCAGAGGACAGGAGCCGAGCGGCCGAGCACCTGCGCCAGGCCCTGCCGCACCTGCGGAGCCCACAGGAGCCCCTGCGAGACGCGGCCATCAGGTTCATGGGTGAGCCCGGGCTCCCTCCCCGCCCCGCCGCAGCTCGGCCCCAGCCCCGCCTGCTGCCCCGGCAGCTTCTGCCATCCGGGCCCGGCGCCGTGGAGCCCCGGCTACCCTCGGGGCTGCTGCCGCCCTCCCGCAGCCGTGCCTTGGGCGGCAGCGTGCGGCAAGGGCCCGGGCTGAGCCCTGCCGGCCACGAGGGCGAGTGGCCACAGGGCTGGCAGCGCCGCTGGCAGGGAGCTGTGCCGCTGGGCAGAGCCGTGACAAGGTCTGTGTTCCCAGGGATGGCCGGGCGGTGCCTGAGGGGCAGCAGGAAGAGCTCCAGCTCATCAGTGAGGGTGAGTGAGGGCAGCGGGCTGGCAGCGGGGCTGGCAGGAGGAGCTGCAGGCCCCGGCTGCGGAGGGCTCTGCTCCCTGTGCGGACGGGGGGCGGCGTGGGCAAAGCACACAGAGATTTCAGGGGCCCGTGGGGATTCGTGGCCAGCAGCTTCGGGCTGATCCTGGTGGTCCCTGCTCCCTCCTTGCCATGGCTAGAGCGGGCTGGGATGACTCTGGCACGGGGGTCTCCTCGGGTCCCCATAGATCCAGGGTGTGTCCATGGCTCTGTTCTACCCTCTTCCAGCCCGTCAAGGCCAGAGGCAAGAAACCAGCCCATCATGATGTAACCTGGAAAATTAAGCCCAGTTTCCCCACAGAGGTAAAGAATTACAGTCACCTTCAGGATCCAGTGAACCAGTGTCCCAAGAACACACCAGGTGACAACTGAAGACACCAGGAGACATCACCTCTCTGTGCTGCTGGAGCTCCAGGCAGAGCTGATGATTGGCACAGTTCTTGTGGCTTCAGCCATCTCCCTGCCTGTAGACAGCTCTCTGCCTCCAGCATTCAGACTATGCCCATCCCTTTTTTCCCCTCCAGCTCATCCCTTTGCTTTGCCTTCCATCAATAAACAGTTTGGATTCTTCACCTTGCCTGCATCTCTGTGGAGTTCAAGCGATGCAAATCCAGAGCCCTGGAACTCACAGGCCCCTCCTGCCATTCTCTTCCACGCCGTGTTTTGTGCAGAAACGCAGAGGAATGAGGGCAGATCAGGCTGGAAAGGTCTCTGTGCTGAAGCTCCAATTCCACAACACTCTGGAGTTCAAGGTCTTGCTGAGCACCCTGAAGCCCCTGGGTTTTAGAAGAGCCAACCTGAGTATGCTCTGAACGCAGCTGGGAGGGATTCCATGGCAAGCATGCACAGAGGGCAAAGGAGCTTGGAATGCTGGAAGGTTTCAAGAACAGCTTCCTGAAAGCACAGCAATGCTCCATCCCTGCACAGGGTCAGGAAGAGGGCAGAACCAGAGAGCATCAGGGCTTCACAGAGAGCTTTGGGTGTTCCAGAGAGCAAATGAAGCAGCAGCACAGTGCCTGAGACTCAGACGCGTGACCGTGCCAGTGTCCAGAGCGCTGCCAGGCAGTGCCGGGATCCTGGGTGCGGTTCTGGTCCCCACAAGTGAGGAATGGCAGCCCCTGCCTCAGAGCCAGTCAGAAAGCCAAGCAAGTGGGACCAGAGGGAGGGCACCCTTCCAGTCTCTCTTGGGCATGGCTGAAAAACAGCCCCTGTTTCTTCCTCCTGTGCTTGGGGTGTTCTGGTGGCAGAGGCAGCCAGAAAGAACAAAACATGAGGCTAGCAAAATATGTTGATGAGAACTTGTTTGTGTATGAGCATTTATTCAGCTGATAATTCATACCTGTACATATATACATTGATTTTTGATATCAGTGTATTTAACCAAGGATTTACAAATTCATGTGAACTAACTATCAGGTCATGGCTTTAAAAGATTTGCTCTCTTCCCTTCCTTTAACCTTTCTGTTCCTGAGAACCACAGAGAGTTGTAAATGATAAAGAAGTTCCATGGTATCAATGAGTCCAGTGGATTACTGACATTAAAATCAAAATCAAAAGTATACACATGCCTTGTTTACTAGCAGAAAAGAGAACAAAGGAGAAATCTAGGTTTTGATTCCTGGACATTAATCATATTTAAAGGAAATATTGGACAGAACGAAATACAATTTGGATTAACTATTAAACCAGCCCTGCAATTCTCACCCTTAATCGTTTTAGCAAAGTTTCTTTATATTATAGGTACTTTAGAAAATAATTTGAAATAAAGTTCTATGGAACCATGCTATCATAAAACATCTACCCTTTGTTAAGTTCTTCACAGAGAAGAACGAATATTCTATAAATCTGCTACAGGACAGAATGCATGGTTTAAGATGCTGAGCAGTACCATTTCAAACACAGAAGGTACTTAATGCAGAGATAGTTTAAGAAATTAAAAAACCAGTATTAGCAGTGGGGCAACAAGTTCTGCAGTTTAGAATTGGTATCATTTATAATCAGGTCTGCTCTCTGCAGTGGGTTTGAGCTCCAAAGGCCAAGCAGAGCCTGCAGGACAGGGAGCTGAGCTGTAGCTGCAGTTCCAGGAGGGGTCCCGTTGGTGGGTCAGGAGCAGCTCCGGTGTCCATCAGCAATGTGCCCGCTCCTCCCGCCTGCTGCCAGTCCTTCCTTTGCAGTGCAGCAGAAGCTGCTCCCTGCCCCTGGCCAGCTCCTTTGCCTGCAGTCCCTTCCAGTGCTGGCACTACAAGCTCCCTCCTGCCTTGAGCCAAATGCCTGCCTGCACCTTGGGCTGCCTTTGCCAGGTCTCTTTTCCCAAGTGTCTGACTCCCAGACTTCAGCCCCAGCCCATTGGTTATTTCCATCACCAGGTAGTTTCACACAATGAACCGTTTCAGTTTTACCTCAGAGGTGAATCATTGAGATTGTGGTGCTTTCTTGCACACAATGTCCTGCTAAGACCAAGAACGAGCTGTTTCTGCAGCTTAGTTTGTGGCTATTCCTACATCATTTTATTCCACACGGAATGACTAAAGCAAATCTATCCTTTTCCTTACTAAGTTGAGGCTGCAGCTTAGTGCAAATATGTGTGTGTCCTGGTTTGAAAAGACTGTTTTGCTAGGGAAAAGCGGGGCCTTCCTTCAAAATGGAGCTAATAAACCCTTCCCTCTGAATTAGTATAATTTTGAAATTAAGGGGCTATCAGGCAAAGATATGGGAATAGGAATAACAGTTCTTTACCAGTCTATCTAACAAGACAAACAAAACAACCACAACTATGAAATCAACAACAAACAGAGCAGTAACCCAGTTCCAGCCCTTCTTGGCCGCAGGCTCCCTTCCCTGTGCTGCAGCTCCCGGTGCTGGGCAGGGGCAGATCCTGCGCAGCTGCAGGAGTGCTGGGGGTGAGAGCGGGGCTGTCCCAGATGGGAAGGGGATGGAGGAGAGACTTTTGCTCACAGTGTCGGTCGTGGTGCTCAGCAGGGTGCTTGGAGACAGCAGGCTGAAGCGAGAAGGCAGCAGTGCGGGCTCCAAGAACAGAAAAGGGGCTCCCAGCATTGGGATGGCGGGGGTCGGGCAGCAGCAGCAGCATCCTCTGACTGCAAGAGCGAGCGAGGGAGCAAATGCCTTCCCCCTTCTTCACCTGATCCTGATCTTGCTGTGTTCCCCCCTTTCCCCCACCCCTTCAAGAGAAACTCTGAAAAAAAAAAGAATTGGAGTCAACCCCTCCCCCAAAACTAGCCATCAGTGCTGCTTAGCATGTCAATGGGAAAAAAATCCACAGAGAGGTTAGGAAAACAAACCAATCCCAACAGTGTGAAAAGAGAATAAATGTCATAATCCCTTCACATTTTTCTCATCCCCAGCTAGGGTGCTGCCTCAGGGCGTTCTAGATATGGACCACAACTCACAGACAAATAACCTCAGTCAGGTTCTATTACCCACAGATTGACAGACCTGTGAGGAATTGGCTGCCACAGCCTGTCACACACTCACCAGAGCTTAAGGATCAGTGAAAAAATAGGGACAAATATTGATGTGGTCGCTTATCATGGAAATGAGAAGTGCCCCAAAGCCAATGTCAGTTTCAAAGGGAAATTTATCACAGATTGTTACAACTGCCCTGCTTATATAGGATGACAAATTTCAGTTCAAAGATGGCTACAGAATGGCACAACTCTGCTGACTCTATAGATAAAGACAGAAATATCCATTTCAGTTCCCACAATCAAGTATGTTCCAGGTCACTAAGTACTGCCCACATATATTTCTATATATGTGTACATATGGATGTGTGTATATAAAGAACCAAACATCAATGGAATGATCTGAAAATCCACAGAGCAGGAGTTCTACGCTCACTGGAGTCCCGGAGTGCCCCCCAGGGTGGAGTGGTTCTGGAGGGGAGTTTGGGGCCAGATGGGTTTGACCCCAAAGTTTGGGGATGCAGGAGGTTTGATCCTAAAGTCTGGGGGGGGGTTGACACCCTAGGGTTTGGGATCAGGGGGTTTGACCCGAGAATTTTAGGATCGGGGGTGTTGGACACCTCAAATATTTCAAACCCCAGAGTTTGGGAATTGGGGGGGTTTGACACCTCAAGGTTTGGAGTCTGAGGGGGTTTCATCCTAAAATTTGGGGTAAAGGGTGTTTTACACCTCAGGATTTGAGGTTTGGGGCTGTTCCCAAAGTTTGGGATCTGGGGGGGTTGGAAACCAAATTATGGGGATTTGGGGGGTTTAACCTCAGAATTTGGAAATCGAGGGGGGGGTGGGTGATCCTAAAATTTCAGATTTGGGGGTATTGACACCCCAGGGTTTGGGTTTTGGGGAGTTTTGACCCCAGAATTTGGGGATCAGGGGGCTTTAACCCCAAATTGTGGGATCAGAGGAGTTGGAAATCCCAAATATTTCAAACTTCAACGTTTGGGGATTGGGGGTTTTGATCCCAAATTTGGGGTTTGGGGGTGTTTG
>NW_026612651.1:0-857 GCF_029582105.1 Oenanthe melanoleuca
CCACCCGAAGCACCGATCCCCTGCCTGAACCTCCTGGGGGATATCTTGGGCTGGCACACCCATCTTGGCCTGAGGAGTGTGTGTGTTTGCAGTGGGGAAGATTAGGAGTTTTAGGTTCCGTAAGGAAAAAAAAAAAAAAAAAAAAAAAACAGAAAACGGAAAAACCCCACTTTTCGTGACAAACCCATTCTCCAAGCAAAGCAGGTCCCAGGTGAGTGAGGACAGACAGGATGGGGTTGGGGAATGTGGAGCATGATTTTCCACACTGGGTCAGACCTCAAGGCACAGCTTGTCTGAGCTTCTCTCCTCCTGAGGACAGACCCCGGATCAATATCAATCACAGAACACTGCAATCATGTCTGCTCTAAAGAGAACAGTATTAAAGTGCACCCTTTAAAATGGGAATGTGTATTTCTCAGAAGCTTTTTGAAATATTTCTCTAAAACTACCATAGGAAACCCTCCTAATGAACTGGACCTGACCAGAGGGAAATCAAGGCAGAGTCATGGTTTGTTAGGAAACCTCTCAAGAACTTCAAGTCAGAATCAATCAAATAAAAGTTTCCTAAAGTTTTAATGGGTTTCACTGAGGAACAGGAGTGAGAAAGTGCCCCCAGGTTGCAGTTAGAGCAAAAAATTGGAGGCAGAGAGGACAGGTGGGGACAAAGAGAAGCCAAGCCTTGGTGCCCTGGGGCACAGCAGGGTTTGTGCCACCAAGGGCTGTGAGGAGACACCTTGTCCTGAGCCACTGGGGCCTCCTGGCACAGCCCCAGCAAGGCTGGGCACTGTCATCCCTTGTGCTGCCCTCAGCATCCCCCCCCCACATCCCAGTGGCCTCAGGGATCTGCTGGGACCAGT
>NW_026612651.1:957-18346 GCF_029582105.1 Oenanthe melanoleuca
TATTTCTTGATTTTTCTTTAAATTCTAAACAGCCGAATTTTCATAAGAATGTTAAGGTATGGGTTAAGGATTTCATTACTGGAATATGGGCTGGCCCAGTGCAATTAATAACATGGGGAAGAGGCTATGCTTGTGTTTTGGCATGAGGATGGCCCTTGTTGGGTTGCTGCTCACTGTGTTAAGCCGTACTTGGAGCACACCAGAAGGAGCAGGATGGATGATTCCACAGCCAAAGCAGAATGCATGGGAGACACCGACCATCAGGTGGATTGAAGTGTGGACTCTGAAAGAACACCGTGTGAAGGTGATCACTCAGGGCAAGTAAATGGGGACATCTGACTCAGGCTGAAAACACAAATTTAAATTGGTGGATGTTACCTTTACTTTAGGTTTTGTTCTCCTCCACAGAGAGGTTGGCAGGACTGAGTGATGTGTCTTGCACCATTTCCTTTCACACAGCATTTACTACCCCAAAAGACAGGAACTCAATGTACCTAGGGGAAAGGTATTGCTTTTGTATAAGGGTGTTAAATTAGTAGCTGAAAGCCCACACTTTAAGCAACTAGGTTTGCTTGCATTATGATAGCAGTGGCCAGTTGTAAAGTGGATGCTGCTTAGTTCTAATTGGTGAGTGGACAGATGACTTGGTCTTTTGGCCACAAAATGCAATTCTATGTGGAGGAAAATTTATTGAACTAAAAGTGAAGGTATCATTCTGCCACAAATGTGTCATCAAGGGATTGTGGAGTCTGTAACTCTATTTGAAAGCTCATTTTCTATGTGTCTTTTTAATGTAATTTTTATTGATAATGTAAGGTTATGGATGCCGGGATTCTGAGAGTGTGTATTTTATGGATTTACCAGATTGCAATGAGTCAATTTATGGGAATATTTTAATTTTGAAGATGAGAATAATTGAATGGTTTCCTTGAGAGTTGAGGTATTGCTTTGTCTCCCAGCTGTCTGCTTGGATTTCTGCAAGAGCCCTGCAAAATCCTTAGTAGCTGCACTCTTGGTTTAAATTAAAAAAAAAAGGGGGGGGGGGTTGGATTATGGAAGGGGATTACAGCTGGTCTGTGAGCCAGAGAGAGTTAATTTATAAGGTTTACTTCTGAAAGTAGTTTTATCAAGGCCATTGGTATGGAGACTGAGAAGAGAAGAAGAAAATAAGCAAGAAGAAACAAACCTGCAGCTGAGAAAAGTATTTTTAGAAAAGTTTTGTGAGAAACAGAGGTGGAGATGGTTTTACACCAGTGAACCTCATGTCGATCTACTGTAACCAATGAATAAAGTGTAAACTTTGTAGAGTGTATGAAAGACAGCATGCTGTTCTAATAAACAGATTTTACCCTTCTGAAATGCAGTGCATCCTTTTGATGCCTTCAGATCCCAGCTTTCTGTTCTGCTTGGGTATGCTTTCTGTTGTGCTTTAGGGTAATAAAGGTGAAACAGTCTGATACCAGCTATGGGCTCAAGGACAGTTTCTTCAGACTCCAGGCCCAAAGTATAAACAACCTGAGAAGAGGAGGGCAGGCCAGCCAAGAGAAGAGGAGGAGGACACCTTACAATTTGAAACTATTAATGGGATGGCTGACTCCTGTATGTAAATGGACTGAAGTCTATAAAAATGTAAAATCATGTGACCAAGCTCTCTTTTGCATCCACCTTGGAGCCACTCGGGCAGGGCAGGGGCCACACTGTGGCACTGTTGCTGCCAGGGTGTGGCCTTTGAAGGCCTTTCAATAGATACCCATTTATTTCCCCTAACTCTGTGTGATCTCTGTTCCAGCTCGTAAAGGCAACAGTTTTTGGCGAGCCAGGCAGGAGAGGAGGCATATGGAAAAATCCCTGGACTAAGGCCGGCAGCTCTGGAAAAGGCCCCAGCGGAGGTCCAGAGATATCAGAGCCAAGAACCCTGGGAACAGAGATGTGTGAGTGACGGAATAAAAGGGTATTCTGTTAGTTTAGCATCTGGGTTAGCTGCTAATAAGATTTGTGATTTGTAATTTGTAATTTGTAATTTTGTTAAGTGTGAATTTGTTTTGGAGAACCTCAGCACAACAATTCTGCTCTTTATCTGTAAGAAGGACTGCCTTCATAAAGAGCAGGTTTGAATTGCAGTGCTCTTGGCTTGAAGCCAGAGTGGTGCAGGTAATTAGTGTCTGTGCTGTGGCTCGAAGGGTCGTGGTTTCAAATCCCGACTGTTTGGACTGTTTGGTTTGTGCTTTGTTGTATAGTTCAGGATATCAGAATGGGTTGCACATCCTCTTCTGAATCTGATAATAATAGTATTCCAAGAAATAGCCCTTTGGGGCTAATATTGAAAAGCTGGGCAGATCTGATTGGAGAAGAGTCTGAGCTTTCAAAGCCTAAACTTATTAGACTCTCGGAAAAATTTTGGCCAGTGTATGAATTAGATAATGGAGAAACCTGGCCTAAGTTTGGAAGTTTAAATCACAAATTAATATCAAGTTTAATATCCCAACTGCGTAGAGATAAATTTTTTGAAGAGCTAAAATATGCCCGGCTTTTCCTGATATTAGCATGTAAGCTGGACCGAGAAAAAGAGAAAGCAGATTTGGACCTGGTTGCGCCTGCCATGAAAGCAGAATAGGTCCCAACTGCGCCGGGCACGGGCCCGGGCCGGGGCACGGCCCCTCCTCCCGCAGCCCCGCAGAGGGGGGAAAGGGGGGGCGCGGCTCAGGCAGGGCCCCGGTCAGTGAAGGAGGAGGAAGGCGGGCCCTGGCGGTCATGCACACTGCCCGCGCTGCCGTCCCCGGCACCGCCCACGGGGGTCGGGAAAAAAGAAAGAGATAACGAGTGTGTGCAGCCCTCGGTGCCGCCCCGAGAGGAGGGGCCGGGGGACAAGGCCTTTTACGAAGAAGGCGGAGAGGGAGCCCATAGGAGAGGTGGCGCCTCCTCTGTTCTTAGGCTTGATAGCTACCGTGGCAACCCCGAAGGCCGGGGCGCGACCCCTCCTCCCGCAGCCCCGCAAAGGGGAGAAAGGAGAGGGAGCACGGGAAGCGGGGTGACAACAGGCAGCAAAGCAGGTGCAGCCGAAGAAGAAATTCGTCTTTCGCGTCCCCAAGGAAGAAGCGGCCCCGAGCGGTGCCCCGCGCCCCGCCGAGCTCGCCGCGCCCGGCCCCGGCCTCGCCAAGGGCGAATCGGGCAGGCCGCCGCTGTGCAGGTTAAGCGGCGCCCAAGACAGAGAGCTAAAGCTGCTGCAGCGGGGCTTGCTGCTGTCGGAGCTGCGCGGCTGCCGGGTGCGGCTCCGCAGCAACCCCAACGCGCTGCGGGTGCGTGACTGCCGCGGATGCCCCGCGCTCTGCGGGCCCGTGCCCACCTCCGTGCGGGTGGAGGCTGCAGCGCCTGCCCGTGCGCGCTGGCCGGTTAGCAGCTCCGCACCCACCGCACTACCCACTGCTGGGTCTGTGTGCGAGTCACCAGCCGGGCCATCATCGAAGCCTGTCCCAGGGTCTCCTTCACCCCCTACTTCCAGAGTTACCCTGGTATCGAGAGAGATTTCGAGTTGTCTGGGCTCAGCAAGAACAAAACAGTAACAACTGGAACCTAGTGGGGCACATTGACTGGTTAACTCATCCACGAACTCTGGGACTTAATCCCCAATATGTAATTAAATAATTCTACTTCATATTTAAATTTAAAACTATAATGTATGGCTAGATTTCTTAGTTAAAGAATACCTGTTAAATATTGTTTACTGTTCTTGCACAAGTTGCTGCCATAATCTGTAGGTATCACTGTGAAATTTGCCAATTTCTAAAAGACTTTATTGTGAGTTCTAACTTATTGAGGTGGAGCAAAGGCCACTGGTACACGAACGACAGTGAGCCACTGTTAGAGCTGTTGTGCTGCTTTCACTCACCCAGGCAGACTAAATTAGTTACAGTGAAGCTGTCCTGTGCTATGGGCTGTTCCTCTGCCCCCTCCTCTCCTGGGAGCAATCTGGCAAGAGGGGTATGAAAAGAGTCAGAGCCAGAGCTCAGAGCAGCAGGGCTGGGCCAGCACTGAAACAAAATGAGCCTAAGAGGGAGTGCACCAAAACTCAGGGTTTGTGGGGTACTGTCAGTTCTCCCCCTGATCTGTCAAATAGAGCAGCACTGCAGACTCAGGCATTGAGGTATTTATGCGCAGCAACTTCATGGGAGTAAACATAGTGGACGTGTCTCATCAGATAAACATTAGATCCTGCAGTTTGTAAGATGTTTCTGTGCTGTAGATGTGGATGTATGTTTGAGGTGAGCACCTAAATCTGCTGGTGTTTGCAGTAGCTCTGGGTCCCATCTGGGGTGCTGTCTGGAAGAAGCTTGCTGTCTCACGAGTGGGTCCCAGGGAAGACACCTCAGCTGCAGTTGCAGCTTGTGGCAAGCAGAACATTGGATATTTATTAGAACATATTTTCTGCATCACAATTACCCATTGGGAATCACTCATTTCAGGTGATTCCTTATATGTGCCTAGAATAAAAAGATCAAATATCTAATTTTCTAGCAGTTTGTAGTTGCCTGGTGCAGCAGACTGGAATGCAGAAGTCTAAAAGAAAAGATGTTTTGATAAACATCTAATGCTCTCCTGATATATTAATTACTCCAGAGTTAAGAAAAGCTTAAGCTTTGCTCCTAAACAAGTTTTAACAACAAAAATAAATGTAAATGATAGTGTGTTTTGGGTGATTCCTTGTCTTTGTTTCTATTCTATGTTTAATTGTTGTTCTTCTTTATATATTTGACCTTGCTCAGGAAAGTCTCCCCTGACTTATCAGTGTCCTCCTTTAACAGGACCCCATGGCCTGAGAGAAGAAATGTCCAACAGCAGCTCCATCAGCCACCTCCTCCTGCTGGCACTGGCAGACACGCGGCAGCTGCAGCTCCTGCACTTCTGCCTCTTCCTGGGCATCTCCCTGGCTGCCCTCCTGGGCAACGGCCTCATCATCAGCGCCGTAGCCTGCGGCCACCACCTGCACACCCCCATGTTCTTCTTCCTGCTCAACCTGGCCCTCACTGACCTGGGCTGCATCTGCACCACTGTGCCCAAAGCCATGCACAATTCCCTCTGGGACACCAGGAACATCTCCTACTCAGGATGTGCTGCACAGGTTTTCTTTCTTCTTTTCTTCATCTCAGCAGAGCTTGCTCTCCTGACCATGATGTGCTACGACCGCTACGTGTCCATCTGCAAACCCCTGCACTATGGGACCCTCCTGGGCAGCAGAGCTTGTGCCCACATGGCAGCAACTGCCTGGGCCAGTGGCTTTCTCTATTCACTGCTGCACACGGCCAATACATTTTCCCTGCCCCTGTGCCAGGGCAATGTCCTGGGCCAGTTCTTCTGTGAAATCCCACACATCCTTAAGCTCTCCTGCTCACACTCCAACCTCAGGGAACTTGAACTCATCACTGTTGGTTCCTGTTTAGCACTTGGGTGTTTTGTGTTCATTGTTTTCTCCTATGTGCAGATCTTCAGGGCTGTGCTGAGGATCCCCTCTGAGCAGGGATGGCACAAAGCCTTTTCCACCTGCCTCCCCCACCTGGCTGTGGTCTCCCTTTTCATCATTACAGCCACATTTGCCAACCTGAAACCCCCCCTCAATGTCCTCTCTATCCCTGGATCTGGCCCTGTCAGTTCTGTACTCAATGGTACCTCCAGTCCTGAACCCCCTCATCTATAGCCTGAGGAACCATGAGCTCAAGGCTGCAGTATGGAGACTGATGAATCAATGCTTTCAGGGACATTAGACTGCCGGCTAATTTCTGTAATTTAATTCAAACCTGAAGTCCACTAGCTCTATAGTCCTGCTGCTTCAAACAGATTTTTACTTCCTTTAAGGATATTTGTCAAACTGAAAGGGCAATGACCTCAAAACTATAAATTTCTTTCAAGTATCCTGAAAGACAGTACCCTCTTTAAAGGATCAGACCTACTAGCATCCTCATAGGTAAAGAAAGGACTATTTACATTCAGTTCTTATTAAGCATCAGTTATCCCAGAGGATAAATTATAAAGCTACAAGATTAAAAAAAAAAAAAAAAAAAAAAAAAAGCTTAGTTTATATGCCCATGAAGCATTAAGCCACAAGACAAAAATCCCCAGAAACAGGGTTCATCAGCACTATTGCTGACTTTGCTGCTAATCTGAATGCTTGGCTGCCAGCAAATAGACACATCCATGGTTAAATACAGCCAGTCTCTTCCAACTGCAAAGAACATGGAGCTATCTAAAGATGCATGTGCCCATCAATATAGAAAGAGGTGCTCCTCTACCTCTTTTATGAGACGAAGTAATGAATTTTTAATAGCAGTTTCTTCTCTTGTGGGAGTCCAGGGCATTTCCGTGACTCCTTTGGGGATGCAAAAACCCCCATGGCAGACCCCTCTGAGACCCCCAAATGGTGCCCAAGAGCTGCAGGGGCTGGATTTAGCTCCTTGGGAGAGTTTGCCAACACTGAGGGAAGAATCGCAAAACAAGAAAGCTAGCAGAGTGTAAATTAGAATATTAGAATGTAGAATAAGTAGGTTTTTAGATTGTTTATATTAAGGGCCATGTGGTCAAGATGGAGGAACCTGGGTGTGGTGGGCCCCTTCTTCCTTCTTCTTCATGTCATCCATGTTGGGGAGGCATCCTGGGAACCACAGATTGGATGGGGAAAGAACTGGACATTGTAAAGAGATTGCATGGCATTGGAAAAGGTCTGTAAACATTGTATACGTAGTTTTAGGTATAAAAGATTTGGCACAGCCCGCCTGGGGGCAGTTCTGTGATGGTCACTTTGCAGAGCAGACCTGTGTCGGGCTGATTGAAACCTTTCAGAAGATAAGATAAATAAATAGCCTTGCAACAACACAAGGTCGTCTCAAGAAGCTTTCTTGCTGGGAACTCCGAGAGAATCCAGACTCCTGACCACCTGCATGTCCTCTCTGAGGAGGTCTCACGCCTAGAGAGACCCTCGGGGTGGAACATTCTCTCACTTGTTTTTCAGTCAGCTTTATATAATCTCTACACCGATGGGGTTTGAGATCCATTGCTGTTCACAGCCTTCCTTCAATACTTTTAAACAACATAGCCAGAGTCCTTGGCAGAATTCCAACATTACCTTCTGTCCCTGAAAGAACATACAAAAGAAAAATCCAGTTATTACAAGGTATACGGATAAATGAGGACAGAAAGGTAACACATCTCAAAGTATACATGAAGAGTTTGAAGACAACATACAGCAAGAAGTGGAGTTTGCTTTGTATTCTCAAGGTAATAGAAATACCATCACAGAATTTTGAAAAGTATTTGGCTTTCAGGAACAGTTCATGCTCTCTATCAGTAATGGGTATGACAAAACAAAAACTGCTAGAGTATTTTGCATAAGTTTAGCCTTAAGGGAAAACAAATAAAAAACCCATGGCCAACAGACATGTGATAGTTTTTCAACAGTACTTCGTAAACAGCCTTCACTGTCTCAAGGTCATGAGATCTTAGCTGCTGTCCTGTACTAAAAGCCACAGAACCTCCAAAACAGTTTATGCACACCTTGCAAAGACTCATCCCTTTCCCTGTCCCAGACCCTTTCCTCTGAATATATTACTTTTGTACCTAAGAGACAAGGAGTCAAATAAAAGCCTCAGAGCACACCTAATCTTTCTGGATCCAAATGCAAGTTTAAAAAGGGTTCACTTACATTTGATTTCTAAAACAGAGAAAATAGACGTGTGGAAGAGGAACTACTGCTCTGTCTCAGGCTGATAATTTCTCCTGCTTTTGAGATAGATGGACACTTAATAGTTACAGCACTAGCTGTATCACCTAAGTCAGAACTCACAAAAAATTTGGTTGGCACTCAGATGTCTAGCTAGCAGCTAAATTCCACATTAAACTCAAGTACTCTTGCATTACATTTGTTTCTCCTCATCTCCTCTCCAATCTTTTGTTTATTGCAAGGCCAGTTGTAATTCAACCTAACAGGAACAAAGCAACAGTCACCGGTGAACGAGGAAAAGTCCTAAAAACCTGCTTCATCCTTCACTTAGGTCCTTTGCCATTGACTGAATTGACAGGGTTCCCCTGTAATGTTAAAGTGCAGACAAATGATAAAGTACTGGAAGTAGTCTTTAATTATAATCCAACAGAAGATTGCTTAGAAAAGAATGTCACTTCAATAAAGATTAGTTTCAAGTGACACACAACTCACTGTCCTTCTACTATTTCTTTGCATAAAATAACTGGTATTGCATCCAGAAACTGTTTCAATGTGAATCAAATCACCTCATTTGTTAAAAGGCGTTTAAAACTAACAGAAGAATGACATCTTCTGACCAGAAAGGATATAGAGCTTTGACAAAACAGAAATAGTGCACCAGGAGACAAGGCGTCCTAGGATATTATTAAGCTTGGGAACTCAAGCTAAGGCAGAAATACATGAAAATAATCAAATAAGTTTCAAAACATTTATTCTCTGCCTATAACTGAAACACTCAAATATTATTTCTTATTTATGCATATAACCTTTATAATAATAATAAAACTTCAGAAAATGCTACTCTGGTGTAGAGTGACTTACACTTTTCAAAATCTGTTATATATAAGATGTATTTTTTCCAACTCCCCGGGGTACAAGATACTTGGAGAAAAATAGAAAGATCACATACACCTGGCTGAAATTATAGAGCCTTCCAAAGTAATAAGACTGTTTAGGTTAACTCAGGTAGTGACTGTCTGTTGGCTGTTAAATTTGTTATGGAAGGAGACCTTTTGAAGACTATTAGAGAAGCAAATGGATAGAGACTTCCTTTTAAATGAAGGAAGAAGTTATGTTTCTGCTAGAGCTAATTCTTACTTAAAAAAAAAAAAAAAAAAAAAAAAAAAAAAGTCTTGCAAGAAGAACTCATTTCTACTTTTACCTTGGAAAGTGTAAGTTTTCCCAGCATTTATAACACCATATGTAAAAACAAGACAATTATATACATCTAGGAAATCTTGCACTGGTTGGTTCATGGTACCTTCAAAGAATTCTTCTTGGGTTGTTTCAGGTCCCGATCTGGAAGCTACACAAAGCCACACTGCAAAACTCGTATCGTCCTTTATAGGAAACATATTTGTTAGATGAGTGCACCCCCCAAACCCCTCAGCCCCTCCCGCGCAACCGGGATGGCAGCGGGGTGAGCCGGGGGGAAGCGGCCTCAGAGAGCGCACACACCGCTTCACGGCCCTCACTGACCCCCGCCTCACAAACAGCGCAACCCCCGGGTGCCCCCCCCGGCCCGGTGTCCCCCCGGCCCGGCCCCGCTCGCTCACCGCCCGGCCCGGCCACGTCCGGCCGCACGCTCCGTCCGGCCGCGGTTTCTTTTCGAATCGGACCAATGGCAGAGCACGGCGCCGCGCGGCCTCCTGGGAGGACGGCGCTGCCTCGGCGCGGGGCCCGACGGGAAGTGTAGTCCGCGGGGGGGGGGGGGGGCCGCCCGGCCCGGTTTGCCCTCAGGCGGCGGCCGCGTCTCGCTGGTTCGGAGCGCCCGGGGCGGCTCGGTGGAGGCTGCGGTTGTGCAGGGCTGTGCTGCCACTGCCACACGGGGCCGCCAGCGGGAATTGGAGCTGGGGGCTTTGGGGGTCCCCGAACTTGGGGAGGGGTCTGTGAACTTGAGGAGAGGTCTCTCTCAATTTGAGTTAGGGTCTCTAATTTGAGTTGGGGTCTC
Organism: Oenanthe melanoleuca; assembly: GCF_029582105.1. NCBI lineage: Eukaryota > Metazoa > Chordata > Aves > Passeriformes > Muscicapidae > Oenanthe > Oenanthe melanoleuca. The sequence goes on from NW_026612651.1 coordinate 10,653, forward strand.
TCTTTCAATTAGAGTGTCGTGCATGGGAAAAAGATGAGAGTTGCTGCAGCACATCAGAGGAGGAGCAGCATTCGTTTGTGGTCATGGTCCGCCAGGGAACCACGAAAATGTTTCCCATGCCCATCCTCTGTACATTTGAAGGATGCTGAGGAGGGTGTGATGGGGTTCAGCCGGTCCTGATGGGCACTGGGAGGGAGTTTGGGGGTGCTGGGTGTAACAGAGTGGGATCTGAGTGAGCTTGGAGGGGCTGGAAAAAGATCAGGGATTGGAAAGTAGGGTTGGAATGAGGTTGCTTCTGCTAGGAAGAGACTGGAAGGAGTCTTGTTGAGTCATGGAGAGGCTGGGAAGGGACTGGGAGAGGGTTTGGGAGTCCTGGGGTTGTGGGGGGCAACTGGGAGGGGGCTGTGGGATCCTGAGAGGGACAGGAAAGGCTTTGGTGGGTCCCGGGGAGGCTGGTACAAGACTGGGAGGAGGTTTCAGGGGGTCCTCGGTGGGTTGGGGGAGATTGGAGAGGTGCTTAGAGGGGCTTGGGGTGTCTGTGAAGGGATCTGGAGGATCCGGACCCTGCGGAACCCAATGATGTTGCCGCCGGACACCGGGTGCAGCAAAGTGCTGACGGGGATCGGGGTCTTCAAGTTGGGCGTCGTCTTCCTGACGCTGGGGCTCGGAATCTATGCAAGAAGGTGAGGGAGTGGCCGGGAGCGTGTGTGCTCCCCCTGGGGCCACCAACCCAGTGTCATCCACTTTTCTCTGCTCTGAGAGCTCCTGACCCAGCAGTGGCTGCACCCCCTCCCCGTGGCCGCAGGCCCGACCAGGACCCCCCGCTCTGTCCCCTTGCTGATTTGGGGGGGGGGATTGTGTGTACCCCCAGCCCTGCTGTCACTCTGCCCGTGCCCAGCTGTTCCCAGTGTTCCCACTAAAGCTTCCCAGTTAGACCCAGTTCCATTTACTGGGAGGCGGGACTTGGGGGGACCCCGCGGGGGGATCGTGGTTGCGCGGGGAGGGCGGGGTCCAGGTGGGGAACACTGGGTGCTGCGGGTCTGCCCGGCAACCGGTGAGTCATCAGAGCTGCTCTCTCTGATTGGCTGAAACTTCTCCATCGCATTGTCTGATTGGCTGAGAAGAGGCCGGGGAGTTGAGAGAAGGAACAGGAGAGATCCCGTCCCGAGCACCGACAGGGAACAACAGACCCAGCCTGGGCACAGGGAGGGAATTTATTACCAACCAAATCACAGCAGGACAAGGAGAAGAGAGAGAAATCTCGGCAACCCCGTCCCGCCACACAACGGGGATCACCACGGCCACGGATCACCAGGGCTCTGCCCAACAGGGGTCACTGGGGATCATCCAACACCGATCCTCCCATGGGGGATGGAGCTGGTGCAGAGCACGAAGCTCTTCCCACACTCGGGGCACTCACAGGGCTTCCCTTAGTGATGGCTCCGTTGGTGTTGGGTCAAGTGAGAGCTGTGTGAGAAGCTCTTCCCACACTCAGGACACTCGTAGGACCTCTCCCCAGTGTGGATGCGCTGGTGGCTCCTCAGTTGAGAGCTCAGCCCAAAGCTCTTCCCACATTCCAAGCAGGTGTAGGGCTGTTCTCCAGTGTGGATCACCTGGTGCTACATCAGGTAGTGGCTCTCTCTGAATCCCTTCCCTCATTTCCCACACTCATAGGGCTTCTCCCCAGCGTGGATCCTCTGGTGCTGGATCAGATGGCAGCTCCAGCTGAAACCCTTCCCATATTTCAAGCACTTGTGGGGCTTCTCCCCTCCATGAGGCTTCTCCACCAGCTCTGAGCTCTGCCTGCATCTCCGGCCGCCTTCCCGGCTCAGGGAGGGTCTTTCCTCCTCATTGCAGCTCCCTGGGCTGGGTTTGCAGCCCCTCCTTGGGAGGGATCTCCGGGGCTTTTCCTCTTCCTCCATCTGCCCACGCCTTGGGAATGAAAACTCCTGGTTTGGAAGAAAAAAAACAAGAGGAGAGGGCCTTGGGCTGGGGGTTCCTCCTCGCCCAAGTGCAACTCAGGAAGACATTGGGCATCTTGCATGTATAAGAACATCCCAAACACCAAGATTCAGCCCAAAACTTCTCCAGAAATCACAACACAGATGAAAAAGCCACCAAAAAACAAGATTTGGCCAAAACCCCCTCCAAAATATAAAAATTCAGCACCTAGAAGAAAACACAAAAAACACCAACATTTAGCCCAATAAAGCTCAGAAACACCAAGATTGACCCCTGTGAAAATCCTGGATCCCCCTCTCTGGTCACCTGCTACATGTGATGGGGACAACGCTCCTGGGCTTGGGCAGAGGCTGCAGGTACAGGGAGGGATGGAACTTTGTCGCTCCTTCCTGTTTCTGTTCCTCCTCCTCCTCCTGTGTCCCTACCCTTCCTCACATTCATCTTCCTCCTCCTATTACTCCTTCTCCTGCATAATCCCACCTTTTCCTCCCACATGAATGGTTTGACCATTTGCATTGGGATTTTTTCTGTATATATGTGTGCGGTTCTTAGTGATGGCAAAATTTTGGTATGGGTTTTTCAATGTTCACATTTAGGATGGATTTTGCAAAACTGGAAGAGCCTTAAAGGTGATACTTTAACAGATAAAAAGTTAATAGAGTATTGTTAATAAGAAAAAAAAAAAAAAGCAGATTGTGGGGCAGCCACATATGAGTCATCCAATGGCTGCTCTACAAGAGAAGCAGGGTTCCAGACAGCCAGGAGAGGAGCTTTAGAAATGCAAATTAACACTGCTGGGGTAAAGTGTGGGCAAGCCACCAGGGTCTCCTTGCCTGGCGGAGGATTTGGGCTGCTTCCCTCTGGCCCTCACCCCAAGCTCTGCCTGCTTGCACAGATGGAATTTGCACAGCTAAAGGCAGAGCCCACAGTGAGGATACCTGACTGCAACAGAAATTGGTTAAGCTGCAAAGGGAAACAGCAAACAGAGAATGTTGTGAAAACTTTACTAAAAAAACTGGGGGGGAATCATCCCTCTCCTCACTCCAACATGTGCTGTCACTGTCTAGGTTATATAGGGTATATTAGAGCACTGGGGTGTTTTTGCTAGTCCAGAGAAATCAGTTGGGAATCCAAGTAATTGATTTAATTAGATAAAACTGGTCAATTGATGCAGCCCTGGATGGAAGGAGCTCCCAAAAATGTGGAAAAGATGAACAAACACCACAACAAATCCTACAACACCATGGAGCAGTCCTTGGGAACCCTAAGAAATACATATCAGGAGACAGAAAATTCACCCATAATTTGAGTGGCATAATTAGGTTAAAAAACTAAATATTATTATAATTATTACTACTATGATTTATATTCATGATACTATTTCTACTGTTATTATTATTAATGCTATTATTATTAACAATAATAATAATATTATGTACTATAGAACGTATTATCAGTCCTTGAAATAATAATCAATTCGAGAGCACCAGCTATTATTATTATTATTACTATTATTATTATTATTATTACTATTAACTAAAGAACGTATTATCAGTCCTTGAAATAATAATCAATTCGAGAGCACCAGCTCCTGACTTTCCTGCCGACCAATCCAGGGAAAGGAAGAACAAGACATTTTCTGATTGAATCAGATTATCTTTCAACAGGAGGAGAAGTTTGTGGAAAATTAATGACTCAAACTGCTGTTTGCAAATAGGTGATAACTCTAAAGTGGTGAAACAGATAACAAAGGAAATAAGAAATTTGCTCATATTCTGGTCCAAATGTACAGAGGATGGGCATGGGAAACATTTTCGTGGTTCCCTGGCGGACCATGACCACAAACGAATGCTGCTCCTCCTCTGATGTGCTGCAGCAACTCTCATCTTTTTCCCATGCACGACACTCTAATTGAAAGAGAGACCCCAACTCAAATTAGAGACCCTAACTCAAATTGAGAGAGACCTCTCCTCAAGTTCACAGACCCCTCCCCAAGTTCGGGGACCCCCAAAGCCCCCAGCTCCAATTCCCGCTGGCGGCCCCGTGTGGCAGTGGCAGCACAGCCCTGCACAACCGCAGCCTCCACCGAGCCGCCCCGGGCGCTCCGAACCAGCGAGACGCGGCCGCCGCCTGAGGGCAAACCGGGCCGGGCGGCCCCCCCCCCCCCCCGCGGACTACACTTCCCGTCGGGCCCCGCGCCGAGGCAGCGCCGTCCTCCCAGGAGGCCGCGCGGCGCCGTGCTCTGCCATTGGTCCGATTCGAAAAGAAACCGCGGCCGGACGGAGCGTGCGGCCGGACGTGGCCGGGCCGGGCGGTGAGCGAGCGGGGCCGGGCCGGGGGGACACCGGGCCGGGGGGGGCACCCGGGGGTTGCGCTGTTTGTGAGGCGGGGGTCAGTGAGGGCCGTGAAGCGGTGTGTGCGCTCTCTGAGGCCGCTTCCCCCCGGCTCACCCCGCTGCCATCCCGGTTGCGCGGGAGGGGCTGAGGGGTTTGGGGGGTGCACTCATCTAACAAATATGTTTCCTATAAAGGACGATACGAGTTTTGCAGTGTGGCTTTGTGTAGCTTCCAGATCGGGACCTGAAACAACCCAAGAAGAATTCTTTGAAGGTACCATGAACCAACCAGTGCAAGATTTCCTAGATGTATATAATTGTCTTGTTTTTACATATGGTGTTATAAATGCTGGGAAAACTTACACTTTCCAAGGTAAAAGTAGAAATGAGTTCTTCTTGCAAGACTTTTTTTTTTTTTTTTTTTTTTTTTTTTTAAGTAAGAATTAGCTCTAGCAGAAACATAACTTCTTCCTTCATTTAAAAGGAAGTCTCTATCCATTTGCTTCTCTAATAGTCTTCAAAAGGTCTCCTTCCATAACAAATTTAACAGCCAACAGACAGTCACTACCTGAGTTAACCTAAACAGTCTTATTACTTTGGAAGGCTCTATAATTTCAGCCAGGTGTATGTGATCTTTCTATTTTTCTCCAAGTATCTTGTACCCCGGGGAGTTGGAAAAAATACATCTTATATATAACAGATTTTGAAAAGTGTAAGTCACTCTACACCAGAGTAGCATTTTCTGAAGTTTTATTATTATTATAAAGGTTATATGCATAAATAAGAAATAATATTTGAGTGTTTCAGTTATAGGCAGAGAATAAATGTTTTGAAACTTATTTGATTATTTTCATGTATTTCTGCCTTAGCTTGAGTTCCCAAGCTTAATAATATCCTAGGACGCCTTGTCTCCTGGTGCACTATTTCTGTTTTGTCAAAGCTCTATATCCTTTCTGGTCAGAAGATGTCATTCTTCTGTTAGTTTTAAACGCCTTTTAACAAATGAGGTGATTTGATTCACATTGAAACAGTTTCTGGATGCAATACCAGTTATTTTATGCAAAGAAATAGTAGAAGGACAGTGAGTTGTGTGTCACTTGAAACTAATCTTTATTGAAGTGACATTCTTTTCTAAGCAATCTTCTGTTGGATTATAATTAAAGACTACTTCCAGTACTTTATCATTTGTCTGCACTTTAACATTACAGGGGAACCCTGTCAATTCAGTCAATGGCAAAGGACCTAAGTGAAGGATGAAGCAGGTTTTTAGGACTTTTCCTCGTTCACCGGTGACTGTTGCTTTGTTCCTGTTAGGTTGAATTACAACTGGCCTTGCAATAAACAAAAGATTGGAGAGGAGATGAGGAGAAACAAATGTAATGCAAGAGTACTTGAGTTTAATGTGGAATTTAGCTGCTAGCTAGACATCTGAGTGCCAACCAAATTTTTTGTGAGTTCTGACTTAGGTGATACAGCTAGTGCTGTAACTATTAAGTGTCCATCTATCTCAAAAGCAGGAGAAATTATCAGCCTGAGACAGAGCAGTAGTTCCTCTTCCACACGTCTATTTTCTCTGTTTTAGAAATCAAATGTAAGTGAACCCTTTTTAAACTTGCATTTGGATCCAGAAAGATTAGGTGTGCTCTGAGGCTTTTATTTGACTCCTTGTCTCTTAGGTACAAAAGTAATATATTCAGAGGAAAGGGTCTGGGACAGGGAAAGGGATGAGTCTTTGCAAGGTGTGCATAAACTGTTTTGGAGGTTCTGTGGCTTTTAGTACAGGACAGCAGCTAAGATCTCATGACCTTGAGACAGTGAAGGCTGTTTACGAAGTACTGTTGAAAAACTATCACATGTCTGTTGGCCATGGGTTTTTTATTTGTTTTCCCTTAAGGCTAAACTTATGCAAAATACTCTAGCAGTTTTTGTTTTGTCATACCCATTACTGATAGAGAGCATGAACTGTTCCTGAAAGCCAAATACTTTTCAAAATTCTGTGATGGTATTTCTATTACCTTGAGAATACAAAGCAAACTCCACTTCTTGCTGTATGTTGTCTTCAAACTCTTCATGTATACTTTGAGATGTGTTACCTTTCTGTCCTCATTTATCCGTATACCTTGTAATAACTGGATTTTTCTTTTGTATGTTCTTTCAGGGACAGAAGGTAATGTTGGAATTCTGCCAAGGACTCTGGCTATGTTGTTTAAAAGTATTGAAGGAAGGCTGTGAACAGCAATGGATCTCAAACCCCATCGGTGTAGAGATTATATAAAGCTGACTGAAAAACAAGTGAGAGAATGTTCCACCCCGAGGGTCTCTCTAGGCGTGAGACCTCCTCAGAGAGGACATGCAGGTGGTCAAGAGTCTGGATTCTCTCGGAGTTCCCAGCAAGAAAGCTTCTTGAGACGACCTTGTGTTGTTGCAAGGCTATTTATTTATCTTATCTTCTGAAAGGTTTCAATCAGCCCGACACAGGTCTGCTCTGCAAAGCGACCATCACAGAACTGCCCCCAGGCGGGCTGTGCCAAATCTTTTATACCTAAAACTACGTATACAATGTTTACAGACCTTTTCCAATGCCATGCAATCTCTTTACAATGTCCAGTTCTTTCCCCATCCAATCTGTGGTTCCCAGGATGCCTCCCCAACATGGATGACATGAAGAAGAAGGAAGAAGGGGCCCACCACACCCAGGTTCCTCCATCTTGACCACATGGCCCTTAATATAAACAATCTAAAAACCTACTTATTCTACATTCTAATATTCTAATTTACACTCTGCTAGCTTTCTTGTTTTGCGATTCTTCCCTCAGTGTTGGCAAACTCTCCCAAGGAGCTAAATCCAGCCCCTGCAGCTCTTGGGCACCATTTGGGGGTCTCAGAGGGGTCTGCCATGGGGGTTTTTGCATCCCCAAAGGAGTCACGGAAATGCCCTGGACTCCCACAAGAGAAGAAACTGCTATTAAAAATTCATTACTTCGTCTCATAAAAGAGGTAGAGGAGCACCTCTTTCTATATTGATGGGCACATGCATCTTTAGATAGCTCCATGTTCTTTGCAGTTGGAAGAGACTGGCTGTATTTAACCATGGATGTGTCTATTTGCTGGCAGCCAAGCATTCAGATTAGCAGCAAAGTCAGCAATAGTGCTGATGAACCCTGTTTCTGGGGATTTTTGTCTTGTGGCTTAATGCTTCATGGGCATATAAACTAAGCTTTTTTTTTTTTTTTTTTTTTTTTTTAATCTTGTAGCTTTATAATTTATCCTCTGGGATAACTGATGCTTAATAAGAACTGAATGTAAATAGTCCTTTCTTTACCTATGAGGATGCTAGTAGGTCTGATCCTTTAAAGAGGGTACTGTCTTTCAGGATACTTGAAAGAAATTTATAGTT
>NW_026612651.1:18446-42611 GCF_029582105.1 Oenanthe melanoleuca
GGGAAGAGGAGGAGGGGAAAAAAAGAGCTAAGCGACTGTCAGATCAGCTCAGGATCTCCATTAGAATGCAGAGTGCTCCAGAGTAATTACAAAACAGCTGTAATGGAAAATTGGTAGTCAAACCCATTTTCCACCAACTAGAACGGTGAATGGGCTCCATTATGTTCCTAATTCTCATTAACTTAATTTGCATAGGAAACAATGAAGGAATACCTAATGAGTTAGACTCAGCTAGCAGCAGATCGATACCCCTGTGAACAGGGGTTCGACCCACAATTACAGGACATGTGGCAAAGCCAGAATGTTTCTCCTCTTACATAGGGGAGATGGAAAGGTTGGCCTCGCTGTTGTTATTTATTTAAAGGCTGGAAATGTGGCGCCTACAGGGGCGGGAATTTGTTGCTGTTTGGGGGTGGGTGGGAGGGAGGGCTAGTTTTTTCTTCCTCCTCACTTTGTTCTGTGGCTTTTAGGAAGAAATTTATCATTTGACTTGCACTGCTTCTTTAAAGAAGGAGATTTTTTGAAGTGATCTTTTTAGCCCAAGGTTCAGCAGCTGTGATGTGCTGGTGCTGTACACTGAGGCTGCAGCCAGCACACCCGCTGCCTGTGCTCTGGGCCAGCTAAAACCTGGACAAACACGCGTCGTGTGTCCTCACCCCAGACTTTGAGCCCAGCCAAAAGGCAGAGCCGGCTCACCTGGGCTCAGCTCTGTGCAAACACAATCACACGGTATTAGAGGACCAGCAGATGTAAACACTGCTGGCGCAGGGTGCGTGTGTGTCTCTTGGCAGTGTAATCCCGGGAAGATCTCTGCTCAGTTCCAGCTCTTGGCAGCGTGGCCGTGTTTGCAGTCTTGGCCATGTGCATTCAGCTCTCTGGCCTTTAACTCCTGCGTGTGGGACAAGCAAATCCCTGCCCTGGTTTAGACCCTACACTGTGTGGGAGAGGCTCTGGACAATCCAAAAATTGAGGTAATCTGAATGAGGAATATTTACTCTCACAAGACTGTGAGCAAGGTGGGATGCTGCCGCTTCTGTACATTGAGACAATTTTTCTGTTTTTCCTGATTTGTCAGTCCTAGACACAGTAGCTAGATCATGCTTATAGATATCAGTACAGTAACTGGAAGAGGTTGAATTTCTCCCAATGGTTTCATAGCTTAATTTAGTATGTATTGTTCTTTCTGAGTGAAATTTCCCTTGTGAAGAGGACTTTTGAGAAAAAAAAAAAAAAAAAAAAAAAAAAAAAAGAAATTCCAAAACCAGTATTATGTGAGTCCTCAAAAGAGTTTTAAATTAATGTTACCATATTTTTGTATGTACTGCAGCTGTGCAGTCCTCACAATGCCAGAGGGAACATGCTGTGGCAGATTCTGTAAGAAATGCATAAAAAGAAACAGTGCCTGCATTAACAACCTCAAAACTCACCCAGATCAGGAAAACAGAGGAAATTGTCCCATTCTCCTTTTCACAGTGACCAAAGTCACTGAATGATTCAGTGATAAGTCCAATGTCAGGCTTAACTTCAGGTTGCTGATTTATTACTATAACATCTTTCATGCATTGTATAAGCAAAAAATTATAGGATGCTTAGATTTTCGTGTCCCACCATGATAATTTTTCCATGTGATGTAAGAAAAAGGAGGTGGCACCATGAAGGCCTCATGCTGTGAAGGCATGCCCTAGCTGTAGGAATCTCTAGCAGACATTGTGTTCATGGGTCATAAGGAAAACTTTGTGTTCATGTCATGACTGTAAGTAAAGTCTGGGTGTTGGAAAAGGCTTTTAGCTTAAAAATCATTGAATCTTAGAGTAGATGAGTGATTGTACAGTTATGAGATCTTCAGGAAATGGCATTAAGTGGGAACAACTGGGAAAGCATCTCCCTTGTGTAATAGGTTACATGACAGGGAAGGGTGACAGATTTGCTCTCAATGGGGTGAGGAGCATCTGCAGGATGCAGATGAGGTGACCAGTGGGTTCTGCCTCATTTCCCCATGGCAGGGGTCAGCAGGTGGCACTCACACACAGCCTCAGGAGGTGCCAATGCCACTGGAGTAGTGGCAAGTTTCTCTTTTTAGAAATGCTGCATCATTCTTAGATCTTTGCTGCAGTTCCTTTGTGGGAAGCTGTGGCAAACAGCTCAGGAAGGGATTTTTTTGTTTTGTTTTCTTTTTTTTTCTTTTTTTTTTTTTTTTTTTTTTCTCTGTCATAGCATTTCTGACTTAACACAGAATTGTGCTTTGGGAAGTGGTTTGAAGTCCCTGAAAACCGGATGGTCCAAACTTTCATTTTATAAGTTCTGATAAATAAATAGCATATATAATAGCAATACATTATCAAGCTGAACCCTTATATAGAGTCATGAATTCCTTCTTCAGCTGCAAGACTAAGATATGTGCAAAACCAAGATATCTGCCTGCAATAAGAAGTAGCACTGTTCAATGTTACTCAATCTCTTAAAAAAACTTCTTATTAATATTCTTTGAAAATGTTTATTAATGTCCAATTTCTCATCCATTTTAAAATTGAGAATCTTTGTCGAAATCAACAGTATTTTTTTCCCTATTGATGTGCTGGTTGTGTGTGATAATTATAAGTTTGTAGCTGGGTAAAGAGTGTACAACACTATTCTGGGCCTCTGGACACCAGAGGTTCATCTCCTGTGTAATTGACTCAGTGAGGGTACTTGGCCAAGTGACTTTGTCATTCTTTGCTCCCCTTCTCCTTTTCATTTGTTTTCCATCTTCTCTGTTCAGATGTCTCTGCTTCATGTTCTCACTCATCCTTTCTTTATCTGATTTCACCACAACAAATAGAAAAATAATCACAATAATTTAAAGTACATTATTCTGGGTTTTGACTCAGGACAAAAGCCTTTTGTCAAGCTTGAGACTGCCAGCTTTGGTTGGAAGGAACTCTAAGCTATCAGTGCATTTAAAGAATTTTTGGAAACCAATCTTTCTGAAAGACAAAACCTTGAATTCACCCTCCACTGGTTAAACGAAACTCAGGATCCATGGCTAGTAGTTGAGAATTTCATTCTGAATTATCGTTGCTTTATATGACTAGTTACATTTGTTTAATTAAAGTAACACATCTGTACAGTAAATAGCCTGTGATCGGGCAGTAACATAATACTGTACAAGCACAGCAGTAATTGGATAGCATAATGAAATGCATGGTGGATTTTTTTTTTAAGAAAATATAATGAGACTTCATCATTTTATACAAACAGGTAAGTAGTTCTTAGAAATATGGGTAGAGTAAATTATCTGCAGATTTGAACTGTCAGCAAGTATTTTATATAGCCCAGCTAAAAAGGTAAAAATGTTCTGTTTTAAATCTCTTGAAATTCAAACCAAAATGAGGCCAATATGAAATTAAGGTACTCATAAGAGCTGAAAGTATTCAGTTTTATTTCAGGCCATCTGCCATAATGCCTACCAAGCTTGTGGGGGGAACTTGTGTAGGTGACAGCACGTTTCCCACTGCCTGGCCAGCCATCTCCCATCGAGATCACCATGCATGAGATTCCTTTTCTTTAGACTTTTCAGATTAACTTTTTTTCAAGCCCATTCACCAAATTTGAAGACACTTCCAGTAAGTGGATGTTTCAAAATCAGGGGTTTGTGATAATAGGAATACGTGTACAACAAAGGTGCCAGGTTCTAGTCTGAAGATACAGTCAATGCAGATCTGCTTCTGGGCTAATATTGAATCTCTGTTCCTCACTTTTGGGAAATTAATGCTGTTCCCTTTTCGTGTCACGATCACATCCTGGTAGGGAAAGGTGAGGAGGAAGATAAAACACCTTGCATAGGGTTAGGCAGGCAGGATCAGAAGTCAGGGGATGCAACTGCCGGCATTGTGTCCTGAAAACCATCCATCTTCCTGCTCAGACAGTCCTGATGTTTAATTGATACATTTCCGCCTTCCCCCTTGCTGTTAATATTTAAGCAGGTGAGCACAGCGGGCAATGGGCTGCTTGCAGTAGCCAGGTGGCCCTGCCAGCAGCCTGCTGCACTGATCACCTCCCCTGAAATTTGCATTGCTTTTGTTCTCCTCTGAGTGTGCACCAACAGCCCCAGTTTCAAGATGCAAACAAACAAACAAATCTCTAAACTTCCTCTGAAGGAAGCCTAACCCCCTTGAAGAAAGTTCCGCAGGGCCACCACTAAATTCTTTTATTCCTCTCTCTCTATATTTTTTTTCTCTCTCTGCCTTTTTGCTTGGCTTTCACTCTTGTTCTCAGCATTGCTTTCTTTCCCTTGTACTTTGATGTTTCTTTGGGGACATGAGGAAGAAAAGCAATAACAAAACAAAGCAAAACAACAACAGCAAAAATGGAAAAAAAAAACCAAACAACAAAACAAACACTAAGTCATTTATAGTTTGTATTCACATTAACTACACCTGCCAAAAAAATGGGGGAGTATGGAAAATGAAGGGAATATAACCCATAAATACAAAGGCAGGAAGACTGGTACAGGGAACCATTATCCTTCCCTAGGGTCTGTGCCCTGAGAACACAGCCTGCCAGTCATGCAGAGTGAAAGGTGCTCTGCCTGACTTACTGGATCATTTTCTCTTCCCCCATCCCACTCTGGCTCTTTTCCAGAGCAGCAACCAGGTTGCAGACAATTGATATATTTTCTCTTGTCTAAGGGGCAGTTGGTTCAGGTTAAGAGCCTCCAGCATCCCATGGTCACCTGCTTGGTGCAGAGTTAGATTAATGGAAGTAGTCTGTGGTTAGTGTTTGCCCAGTTATCACTGAAGTGATATTCTTCACAAATTCTTCATTGTACAACATTCAGGCCCATAAGAATCTGCCCTACACCAGTCTCCTTGCACTGTAGCTCAACAGCACAGACAGCCTGGACAGACTTGTGCTCAAGTTCTCTGCCAGAAACGGTTTCATTTTGTCAATTTGTTGGGTTTGGTTTTTTTTTTTTTTTGTTTTGTTTTTTTTTTTTTTTTTTTTTTTTTGTTTTTTTTTTTTTTTTGTTTGTTTTTTTAATATTGAAGGGGTTAAGAAGGTACCAAAGAGCTTATTTTATCTTTGTGCCATTCAAACCTCTTCTTTGGCAGCCTGGCTAAAATGAAAAGATTGTCCTGAGGCTTTCTCAGAACTTTGGACTTTCTCAGTTTATTCATGAACACCTCTCTGAGAAATTCTGGGCACAAATATAACATTTCCATGCATGAAACATTGTACTATCTTGAAGCTAGTACAGCCATCCACAGCCGAGGAGGTCTGAATTTAAATCACTATAAACACAGAGAGAAGCCAGACTGTGATCCAGCTGCTGAGATTACAGCAAACTTACAACTACCAACTTGGCTAAACTTGAAAGAGCATTTGTGTCCACAAATGGAAGAAGGTGGCAATCATTCAAGCAATCCAGAATTAGGCATCTGTTTTCCTGAGAACATCAGCTTTAATTCAACTGACTAGCTTGAATGTGTTTTGTTCTGAGAACATGAACTCAAGTATTCATGTTTTTTTTGTGTGGTCATTTAAATCTATTAAGCCCTTTGCCCTCAATGCATACTGAAGTTTGATGTAAAAGATCATCCTGTTATATTCACTTTAGCCATTGTATCTTTTGAAGTTTTAGAGCCCTGTGGAGAGTTAAAATAATTCCAAAGAATCCCAGCACCTGAGATTTCCTGATACTGAGAGCAAGTGTCATCCAAAGACTTGCAAATACCCTGAGTTACAGACAGACAGCTCTGTTGCTTTTTCTGCTGTGATTTACCAAATGTCCTGGTGAGTCCTTGTCCTGGCTTATCTAATGATATGAAAGTCATTGTCCTTATGAATTTACTGTTTGGTTTTGATTTAGTTTTTGTTTTGTTGTTGATTTTTTCTGATTACATCTAGCTTATTGTTTAGCAAAACAGATTCCTAATATTCCCATCCTTCTTTGACACAAAATTCATTGTCCTGGCTAAACCTATGGATCTGCAAGGATGTAAAGACAGTTATAGTAACCCATCTCTTTGTTTGAAATGCCAGATCATGACAAAGATGTTCCTGTTGCTATATGAAAGAACACAAACCTGGATCAACCAAAATAGTGGCAGTTCTGAAGAAAAAAATGTCACTTGGAGAAATTCCAAATATTAATCTTCTAGCACATTTCCTTGCTTTATGACACAGAGCTTATACTGTTAAGGAGTTAATACTAGCAGAAGTTCTCCAACCTCTGTGATTCTCTTGATGGGCCCTCAGGTGGCTGAGAAGTGGTGGAAAAGAGCAGGAATTAAAAATCTGTCAGTGGGAGAAAGGACTGGAGTGGGATGGAATGTCCTCCTATAATGCTGACTTTGAGGAAACAACTCAGAAAAGATGTTTGATCAATCCTCACGCACTCTCCTATACTTCTGCATTTCCCCAAGACTTTTTTTTTTTTTTTTTTTTTTAAAGATAAATTAGAAACTTTTCATTTATATCTGAAGCAGACACATTTAATTAAGAATATCCACTGAAGTGAACATTCACAGGTTTCTTACATATTAGTCAGAGGTGGCAGTGGTCTCTCATGCCCTTGAATAAAACAATCACAGTGATTTTGTTGTGTGTGTTTTTACTGTGTTTATATCAGGGAGCTCAACATCTAAACCACAAAATATCAATTTTACCACAGATCCATTTTATAATTGAGGCACGAGGCAATCAAAGGTTCCTTTGTATTCGTTTTATTACATCTTCTGCATCCTCTAGTTCTTTGTATGATGACAATTTTTCTTGCACATGTGCTTTGTCTACAATGAAGCACTTTCCTCCATTCTTATGTTGGGATGCAGAGGGCATTTTAATAACCCCATTTCATCCACAAAGAAAGAAAAATAGTAAAGACCAAGTGATTTATTTATGTGGACAAAATGGTTTGATGCTGTTCTTTGTTGACAGACTGATCTGGCCAGAATTACATTGTATTGATAAAACTGTGAAGGAATGCCATTCATCGACCACATGAAGTTAAGGGATTGGGGAAAATTAATTTGGCCATAGAACCTTCTTTCCCAAGCTGTCAGATGTTTCTGGAGATTTGAACAGCCTTGTGTTCACATTTGTGTTCACATCTACTTTATCTTTATTTGTTCAACCATTTTGTCCTTACTGGCACACATTCCTGTAAATTTGGCAAAATTTGAATAGTAGGCTTCAGCAGTTAGCTACCAACACCTAATACTTGATACTTTTACCTCGGTGGGTCTCCAGAATATTTTGAGCTTTCCCTATCACTAAATAAGTAAATTGCTAGTGAACACAGCAGTGATTTTTTGAGATTGTGCAAGATTTCCCTTCTCATACACCAGAATACACAATTTAAAAACTTGGGACTAGTTACTTCCACAACAGATTCTTTCCATGAATGTCATAATTCTCCTTGTACCATGTGATTCTTATAGTTAGTTTGCTATCCTCAGACTGAAAGGTGAGAGACCTGTTCACATAGAACAAGATGAACAGATGCATTTTAAGAGGGTGGAAAACTCAAACAAGTCTTAGTATCTGAAATCATCCATTACATCAATTTGTATATTTTATCTACTTTTCTCTTGGGTTCTGCTCATGATCCTTCTTAAAACATTTAGTCTCACAAACACACACACTTGGGGACCTGTCATCTTTAAATAAGGAGTCCACAGGGAAAGTAAAGTACTTTTAATTTAGATCTGTCTTAACCAGATTTAAAACGAGCTTTAGATCCCATGTGGTGGTGTAAGTTTGACATTTGCTTTTTGCTTTTTTCCAAGCTAGCGAGCACAAATGTGCTTCCTCTATAAAGTAACAGAAAAGCTAAGATTGAATATAATTAAAATAAAATACAACAATATTAAAATAATATTAAAGGAAGGAAATGTAGTGCATAAACTAGTCATTAACCCCAGCATCCTCAATAGATTTAAATTTGAGTAACTGTTGGTTGATTTGCTTACTTTTAATTCCCACTCTAGTCTTAGCTGGATATTATATTCTTTTTTCATTCATTAAAGCTTTGCAGCTGCTTCCCACTCCAGTGAGGGGTGCACTGTCATGCCGAAGGGAATGATTCCTAGTCAGAAAGAAGTTTTCAGTCTTTTGGGAATTTCTACAATGATTCCAAAGGGGCCCAGGACTTTACCCACAGGCTCATATCTATGCTATAGATTAACCTGGTATATTGCATCTAAATTCTCCTGAATCCTAATCAAGTCAGTTAAGTGAAATGTTAGTGTAAATAAGTGCACAGACTATAAGAATACACTGAAGCTGGATTTTTTTCGTCTATGACCCAAATTTGGATCCTGACACTGCAGTACTGCCCTTTCCTTTCTCACTGCATATGCACATACATAAATGTATATATGTGTATCTACATACAGCTTAGTAAGACATACTAAAATGCTTTAGGATGAAAGATCCTGCACAACATGTAGTCATAAGATGTTATTTATGCAGTTTCCTTGGAGGAAGATTAATTGAGCTGAGGTATGTACACTTAACACGAGTCAGCTGTGGTTTCATCACTGCAGATACATGGCTGATTCAGATGATTTAAAACACACAGCCATACTACAAAGCAGCTCAGGACAGGAAGTTAAGAATGATTCCAAAGCCAGCAGATACTGCAGGAGAAACCTGAGCTGGTAGAATATAATTACACCAGTCAGCATGTTGTCTAGGCAAGAGAATGAATATTCTCCTTTCTGCATGAGAGCCAGAGGCTTCTTTCAAACATCCATAACTCCAAGTTTAGATGTGATTATGAGGATTCTTTGGATTTAATATTGATTTAGAGAGCATAGGATACTGGATGGAGTCCTGCAAAGTAAATCTCAGGACTGATAATCCCAGTAAAGGCTCTAGCCACAGGAATGAGGTCTGAAATCTAGTCCTGAATCTGCCCTCTTTGTCCGCAGGTTGAGTAACTTCAGTTAGGCACTTGCCACAGTTCCAGCACTTCTAGAAATGTATCTGTAGCCCAGCAGCCCCTAGAACCTCAAGGATGTGGCCCTGTAAGAGCTGTTTGAAGTAGCTCAGTCACTTATCATAAGAACGAGGCAGACAAAGAAACTGAAACCACACTTTTGAGAATGAAGATGGTGCAAAGGGACCAGGCAGAATTCTCAGCAATTTGGAAGTATGATTTTGGGTTCACCAGACACTGGTAGAGTAGAGAAAAAAACCTGTGGCTCTGGAGCCCCTGGTGGTCTCCTCATAAAAGCATCCTTCCCTGGCTTAATTTAGAAACACATTTAACGGATCCAACCTGAAAAACCTCCCATGAATCTAGTTTGGACTGATAAAGAATCCAGTGTGGCAGAGGGTGGGGACAGGGGTAGAGAGAAAGAGTCCCAAATTCATAAGAGAGATCCAAGACCAGCCTGAGGATCCAGCCCTCTCAGCTACTTCACTATGAAGTTGTTGCATCCCTGACATTTATTCCTTGTTAATGAGAAGGCACCCACTCCTCCCACCACACAACTTGCTGCCAGCCCCTTCTTGCTCAATTTCATGCCCAATCAATATTATTTGACAACATACAGGTCAGCAATGATGGCAGTTATATCAGCAGCATGGAAATCACAAAAGAAACCATTGTTCGTCTTGAAATTAAGGGCTACTGGAATCAATAGAACATTTGAAAATTGATATCGACCACTCTGTGTTTGTATCTTTGTATATGTGTGTGTGTATTTGCATGTTTATGTATGTTACTATCTGAGGGTCTCTTGTGCCCAAGACCACTCAGATGGACATAGGATGGTGGTTCAAGGCTCAGGGTATTCTTGAAGCTGCCGAAGAAAGGCTGCAGGAGACAATTGTCCGGTCTCAAGGTCTGTTTATTATTTCTTATCGATAAGTGTTCACGCTCACGAGCAATAGTATGGTCAGCACCTCGTCCAGGACGAAAGTCTGCCCACGAAAGGCAGGACTTATCTTTTATACCTTAAACTACGTATTCTATGTTTACACTATCTTTCCAATACTACAATATCTTATTACTCTTATTACTTATTACCAATCTCTGATTCCCAGCATCCCTCACCAACATGGAGAACAAGAAGAAGAAGAAGAAAGAAGACACCACACCCCAAATTCTCCATCTTGGCCTCGTGGCTGCTAATATAAACAATCCTAAAAACTACCTTTTCTACATGCTAACTATCTAATTCACACTCTAGATTCACTTAACGGTTGCATTTCTTCTCTGAGAGAAGGCAGATGTTCCCATGGTGCAGGACCCAGCTCTCTGACCCCCTGGCTCTATTCGGGGGTCTTTCAGGGGTCTGACAGGGGGGTTCTCTCACCCACAGAGGGTTCAGAGGGACTCCCTGGACCCCCACATCTCCCCCCTCTGTTTGCACCAAAAACACATCTTTTATAGTTGTGTCCAAAGCCTTCCGAATACAGTGAAAAATGCAAGGTAAGATAATTAAGAATAGAATAAAGAAAATAGCAATCCCCACTAAAATGTAAAACCCTACTTTTAGAATTTCCCTCCAGAAGGAAGAAAGATTAAAAAAGTTAAACAGATCATCCATCCAAGATTTAGTAGATTGTCCAATTTTTGCCACTTCTTGCCTTAACTGTTTAATATCTTCATGAATTGATTTAGAATGGTCCGAGAGGTTCATACAGCACATTCCTTCAAACTTAAGACACCCATGCCTGTGAGTCAGCAACAGATAATCAATTGCTGCCCTGTTCTGAAGGGTTGCTCTTCTCACACTGCTGACATCTGTTAACATGTCACTCAGTGCGTCAGAGAAAGCTTTGGTGTTTTTGCTCAACCAGCAACCCAAACGATCCAACTGAGTCAAGGCCATCCCCGATGCTACTTGGGGAGAGAATATAGCTGCAGAAATTCTCTGGGCCTTGTTCAATGTATAAAAGCTGTCATCGCAGTTTGGATCGTATTGTTTGATGTTCCTTTTTTCTCTATTTCTCAGTTCTGTCAACATTTTCTTAAGTGATAACAACGAAAGTCTCCCAATGCTGCATGGACCTCCAGTGATGTTTGCAGGGATAGCAGGCCAAATTCTGTCCCCACAAATGAAAAAGATTCCCCATGGCAATTTTGCATGAACTTGGAAGGATGGTTTGCTTGAAACCACCGTGTGATTATACCAAAAAGAACTATTTTTGTAAACCTCATGATTCGGAGTAACATCTAGAGTTTTGTTCTTTGTCACTCCTGGAAAACTGAATTCAATACAAAAATCCATTCTTGTTGAACCTAGAATTTCCAATTCCTCTGGTTCAACTGAAGTCACAGGGAGAAATTTGACCCACACGTGCCATCCATCCACAGGAGTTGTCATAGCTTGCAACACCTTTGGAGGGATGGTTTTTGGAATTGGCCATTCTCTCACAGGCAGTCTGACTAAACATGTTGAAAATGGTTTCCCTGGTATGGAATGTGTCAGACAGATTGTGTCCAACCCCACTGCGTGAGCCAAATTTTCCCACACGTTTGCTCTTGGTTGCACCATTGGTAATTCTGTTTCGATACCTAACATAACTGACAAAAAGATAGAATACAAAATTACATAGAAAAACATGGTGAATTTTAAATCTTTAAGTTCTTGTCGTTTTGTCTGAAGACGAATTCGCATCGCCTGCCTTTGACTCGGTCTGTGCGTTTCGTTCTTCACTCCCGAGATCAGTCTCTGCTTGCGTTGTTGTTGGGGCCCGATATGGTTTGACGCACTTTGCAGGCACCCACTTCAATCCTCCATCTGTGGAGACACAAGCAAAACCCTTTCCCCAAGTGATTAATTTGAACGGTCCCTCAATCTTTCCCGATTCTAAATTTTTTGTCATCACTAAAGGATTTTCCTTTAGCTTAGCTCTTTTATCATTCATAAAATGTCTTATGATGGGTGGAGTCGGTTCTGAGAATGAGCCATTTAGAAAGTTCAACACATACAACGCTTTGTTCAATCGCATGTGAGGCGTAGCCTCTGGCTCCCCCTTTTTTTGTTTTTCAAGGAGCGTTTTCAAAGTGTGATGTGTTCTCTCTATAATTGCCTGTCCTGTTGATGAATGAGGAATGCCAAAAGTATGTTTGACACCCCACCTTTTTAGAAACTTGTCCAAAACCTTACCTATGTAAGTTGGACCATTGTCTGTTTTGATCTCTTGAGGCACGCCTAAAGATGCAAATGCTTGTAGAAAATGTCTACACGCATGCTGTGCCGTCTCTCCTGCATGTAAGGAGGCAAAAATTGCACCTGAAAAGGTGTCAACTGAAACATGAATGTTTTTCAGTTTTCCAAAAGGTGGGTACTTTGTAACATCCGCCTGCCATAATTGAAGGCTTTCCAATCCCCGTGGGTTAACTGCTCCCATGGAGATTGGTGGCTGCACCATCTGACAATCAGGGCACGTTTGTACAATCTCTTTAGCTTGTGTTTTGGAGAGTTGGAAGGATTTCATCAATGCTTGTGCATTTTGATGGAAAAATGCATGACTGATCTTTGCTTGTTGGAAAATGTCTGGTAAAGTTTGCAAGACAGTCATGGTTAGCTTATCTGCTCGTGCATTTTCTTCTGCTAGAAATCCTGGAAGTGAGGAATGCAGCTCTGATATGTGTAATAAAATATTTTTCTGTCCTGCTTTCCAACAATGTTTTCATGCATGATAAATATGAATATAGAATATCGTTGTTTGTTTCTCTCAAAAGTGATCCTTCCAATCTCTTGACCACATTAGCTACGTATTGTGAATCTGTAATCAAATTCAAGGGTTGTTGAAATAATTTAAAAACTCTGACCACTGCAGCCAATTCAACAATTTGCGGTAATCCTTGCACTATTTGTACATCTGATTCCCAATTTCCTGTAACTGAATTTTGCCACGTGATTGCTGACTTTCCTGTCTTTCCTGAACCATCAGTGAATACCGTGATCCCCTCCAATGGTTCTTCACTCGCCCTTGGTTTCTCTCTAATTTTTAACTTCACTTTCAACAATCTGTGACTCGGATAATGAATCGAACATTTACCTGTGTAATCTAACAATGCTATTGCTAAATTTTGTGACTTTTGAAATGCCCAATCAAAATAATCTTTTTTCAAAGGTATATAAATTATTGAAAAGTCTCTGCCCGTCATTGTCATTAACCTTGCTCTTGCCTTCATGATTATCTGTGTCGTCATCTCCAAGGTTGTAAGAATTGTTCTTGGAGGCCTGTAAGGTAGAAAAACCCATTCTATAATCAACAGAGGGTCCTTCTTGTTTTCATCCCATTGAAAAATTAAACCATACAGCTGTGTTTCTTCTCCCAACACTGCCAAATGGAATGATAAAGAGTCCACATATCGGTGTGCTTGTCTTTCCTGTATAATTTTCGCAATCTTCTGTAAGTCTTCTTGTGCCTTTGGTGTAAGAGTTCTGGGTGATCTGATGTCACTGTCTTCTCTCAGGAGATCAAACAAGGACGAAAGTTCCTCATTGGTGATTCCCAAAATTGGTCTCATCCAGTCAATTTCTCCAATGAGTCGCTGTAGATCTTGTAAATTGCAAACTCTAGAGCTGACTTCTAGTTTTTGCGGTTTGATCGTCTGTTCTGTGATCTTCCATCCAAGGTATTTCCAAGGCGCAATTTTTTGAATCTTCGAAACACTGATTTCAAGTCCTGCTTTTTCTACTTCTTCTGTCACACAAGCGCGGACCTTTTGCAGTTCTTCCTTTGTTGATGCTGCAATGAGTAAATCATCCATGTAATGGATTATTTTTGCTTCAGGATATTTTTCTCTTGCTGGAGCCAAAGCTTGCGCCACATACCACTGACAAATTGTTGGTGAGTTCTTCAGTCCTTGTGGTAAAACAGTCCAATGATACCTTTTCATTGGCTCTTCTCTATTCAAACTTGGAACAGAGAACGCCATTCGATAGGCATCATCTTCGTGAAGTGGTATTGTGAAGAAACAATCCTTGAGATCGATGATCACAAGAGGCCACTCTCTGGGAATCATCGTGAGTGATGGAAGTCCTTGCTGCAGAGGTCCCATTTCTTCCAGAATTTCATTCAGCCTTCTGAGATCATGAAGCAATCTCCACGATCCAGAAGTTTTCTTCCGAATGACAAACACTGGAAAATTCCATGGGCTGTTGGTTGGCTTGATGTGTCCTTTCTGCAATTGCTCTTTCACCAAGGTTTTCAAAGCACTCAATTTCCTTTTTTCCAAGGCCCACTGATCCACCCAAAGAGGTGTGTCAGTCTTCCATGTCATTTTTGGAGTGGTGAGTGCCGCAGTGAGCCCCACTAAAAATCCACTTGAATAGTCATGTTCCACTGAGAAAGGAGGTCCCTTCCCCAGACTGTAAACGGCTTCTGCACTATGAATGGACGAGTGAGAGCTATCTTTCCTCTGGGTCCTTCAAAGATGACCGCTTCTTCACTTTGCAGGCATACCAAACTTCCTCCGATGCCTGTGATCCTGCCCAGAGGTACTATTAAATTCCAGTCTCTCAGCCAGAAGATATATGAAATGAGTGTGACATCTGCTCCCGTGTCCAACATGCCTGAAATTGTGTGATAATTCACAAGTGATGATCGGCTTTTCTTGAGTTATATGTTTCAACCACAGGGCATGCACCTGTACGTGATCATTAAAACATGGATGATCTTCACCCATTGCTGGCATGACTTGATGTTCCAGTGGATGAGATGGCAAAGCTATTGCTTTGGCCAGCTGGGTATTTTGGGGAATCGTCAACGGTGGTCGAAGAGCCCTTGCTAAAATTGTCAGCTCCTCGAAGCAGTCTGCAGAAACAACAGTTGGAAATATTATCAAACCGAAGATGCTGCACCGGTCTCTGCCTATAATTAGGAAATCTTGTCTCTACCGACAAGGTGCTTTGAACTCTGTTGGAATGGAAGCCGATTCTTCATTTAAAAAACAAGTTATTTTTGAAGCCGCTAAAATAAATTGTGTTCCCGGTGTCAATAGCTCTCTGTCACAAGGGATGTCCCCTAGTGCCCTGCTGAGGGAGTCAGATTGATGCTCCCCGACAACTGTAGTGCTTGAGTCGGTGTTCCCTGTGTCACCGCCATCACTTCTGTCGTTGGGTGGGGTGTTGCCGCGCTCCCCTTGGGGTTTTTTGGAACTGGAAGTGGTTTTCCATCAACATCTGTTGGAGAATAACATTCACTTGCCAGATGTCTTCCTCTTCGACATCTTGGGCAAAGCCCTGATGGCTTGTTAGTATTTTTTGGATGAGGACAGTCTCTTTTAAAATGCCCAGTTTCTCCACAATTATAACATTGTCCTTTAGATGACTTATCTTTCTTTTTAAAATTTGCAAAAACCCTCTCAAGATTTTCATTCTGTGCTTGAAGGGCTTCAGCCACCTGTTCTTTGACTAGTGATGCTATGTGTTGTGAAGACCCAATCTTGCTGCATGCTTCAACCATTTCTGTCAGTGTTGGCTGACCAGGAAGAGCACTGATGATCCTCTTGCATTCTGAATTCGCATTTTCAAATGCAAGGCATTGCAGCAAGAATGGTCTAACCTTTTCTTCCATGACTTGTCTGTCCACTGCCTGTGTGAGTCTATCTACAAATGCTGGAAAAGGTTCAGACACTCCTTGCTTTATTTCTGAATAAACAACATCTTGTGTTCCTGCTGGGGCTACTTGCAGAATTGCTCTACGTGCTGCATCCTTGATGTCTGCCAGTACATTTCTTGGAAGTCTGGTGGCTTGCTGTCTCGGATTGTCATTTGGAGGATCCCCTGCTAGTTCTGCTATTGTGAGGTTTGCATTTGCTCCTCCTTGATATCTGTTTCGCAGCTTTTGTAAAGCTCTTCTCCACCTGTTGTCCCAGATGTGCACTTGTGTGTCTGTGAGGATCAGCGACACGAGTGATCTCACATCATGTGGAGTCATGTCATATTCTGTAAGAACTCCTTTTAAAAGTTGTTTGAAATATGCAGATCTCAAACCATAATCTCTGATTGCTTTGATTAAATCTTTCACTATCTGGTGATTTAGCTTTTGCCATCTCGGGTTCTGTCCCTGTGGATCATAATTGACTGGCACTGCAATATCACCTGTGCCAATTGCAGAATATTCTCTGCTTCTGGATAATTGCATTCTGATATTTGACCAATCAACTTCAGTTTCTTCTCCTTCAGCAAATTGCATCCTTGTGGGACTTTGTTTGTCATAGGAAATCATTTGTTGTGATGAAGACAGGGATGCTGCTTCATCCATTTTCTGATCCATGGGTGCTGGCTGAGGCATGGGCTGTTGCTTGTCAGGAGTCTTCTGAGAAGCTTTTCCCTCTAAATGCTGAATAAAAGCATCCACAAGATCTCTGTGGATAAGAACCATAGGACGTTCACTATTTCCCGGATCTATTGTGTATGTTGGAATGCCTTCTGAAGCTGTAATACATATTGTATCTTCTTGCTGTGGTGGTTGAGGTGGTTGAACTTTTTTTCCTGTATTGGTTTGTTTTTTGTATCTGACTGGGAAATAGTCTTGCAATGTTGCTTCTCTGCCGCTAGGTGGCGCTGTAGCTCTAGGTCGAGACGTCTTGGTTTGTGGTTGCTGTGGAGACGGCCTGGGTTCCGGTGTCCGGGTACGCCCCCCGGAGGCGCGGTCACTCCTCCCCTGGCCACGCCCCTGCCTGACGCGACGGGACCGTGCCCTGCTCTCTGCACTTCCCTCGCTTTCAGGATCGCTGTTATCCCCACTCAGTCCCTGTCCCTCCGGGCCAGAGCCTTCTCCCTCTGAACTAATTCTGTGTCTCACAGCCCGCCTAGCTGAGCCCTTTGGTGGGTCTCCCTTCTGCTCTCCTGACACTTCCGGGTTCGCGGCTGCTTGCGTGCCACGTGACACTGCCCGAGCATGCTCCCTGCGTTTCGGCCGCACCACGCATGCGTCGTCAGACACTTCCGGGTCTGACCGGCCTGGCTGGCCCCATCCCGGCTCCCTCTTATCTTCCCCGGGCCGGTGAGCCGCCGCAGCCCCGAGTGCCCCCGCGCCCGCCGCTTCTGCCGCCTGCCCCGGCCCGGGGGATGGAGCCGCCGCCGCCGACGCTGCCGACGCAGTTTCAGGGGCCCCAGGCGCCGCGCTGGCGCCGCGGACGGATAAAACTGTCTCCGCCCCCTCCCGAGGGGTGCCCCCCCCCTCCCCCTGGTCTCTAGCCACCGGCACGGCTGCGCTGTGTTTTGAAACTGTCCCGCGCACTAGGATTCTGACTGGGGCCCCTATTTCTTTTCCCCCATCCCCCGTGACCACGGAGCGCGTTCCCGAAGCCAGAGATGATGTCACAGGCACCAGCTCGGTTATCTCACACCCCGAGGGCGTGGAAAACAGCCTCCCCTTGCCAATTGCACCCTTAATCGGGGTTATTGTCTGCTCTGCCATCCCAGAAGTATATGGTAGAGTGCGACCTGTCTCATCCTGTCCATCCCTCCCTCCTCCCACCGTTCCTGGAGTAGAATGCCACTGCCTTCCCCCCGGTGGTGAGATTGCTTTTGAGGGATTATAAAAGTAGAAATCCAGATCATCAAAATTCTTTAGAAAAATTTCTGCCTTAACTTTTTCTGGTGTTGGTGTTGATGTAGGTAGATCTAAATATTTTGGTAAATCAGATGAATCCGTATTATCTGAAGCTGAACTGCTTCGCTTTAGTATTAATTGTTGATTAGAAACTTCTTCCCCAGTCCCTGACAACCCCTCTATAGCTTTCAGAGGACTGGATTTTTGCAATGTCCCTGAAGATAAAACTTCAAACATTATTCTAGCTGCAGTCAAAAGATCCTTGGCCTTCAGATCTTTTTTTGTGGCTGCAATATACATATCTCTATTTACCTGTTCCCAGAATTCTGGCATATATATTTTACTTGTTTCTGCATGAGGGTATTTAAGTCTCACCCATAGCAATAAATCTCTGAGTTCACTCTCCGATAAAGTAATCGGATGTGTAGAAGCTATGTATTTCATTGTGGACAATATTTTTGCTTGTTCGTGGCTGAATGCCCCACCCATTTTGCTATGTGTGTGTTCGTGTGTGTGTCTGAGATCTCAACCAGTCTTACCAAAACCTGAGATGCCGGGACCAAGCTGGATTTCTCCTGGGCTTCCGACCAGCAGATGCACAGGGAGAGGGATTCCGCGGTTCCTCCCGTCCGAGATGAGCCTGGCAGCTGGTTTCTGGCCGCTGTTCAAGGTCTCTTCCCCGCAGTTCTCTTTCTACAGGTACCTTTTTTCTTCAGGGAGTGTTCTGGATCGGAGCTCTTCTGTATCTGCCTTTGTAGATCACAGCAGGAGCCTAGACGTCTGGGGCCGACGCCCACCCAAGGGACGCCAGATGTCACTGTCTGAGGGTCTCTTGTGCCCAAGACCACTCAGATGGACATAGGATGGTGGTTCAAGGCTCAGGGTATTCTTGAAGCTGCCGAAGAAAGGCTGCAGGCGACAATCGTCCGGTCTCAAGGTCTGTTTATTATTTCTTATCGATAAGTGTTCACGCTCACGAGCAATAGTATGGTCAGCACCTCGTCCAGGACGAAAGTCTGCCCACGAAAGGCAGGACTTATCTTTTATACCTTAAACTACGTATTCTATGTTTACACTATTTTTCCAATACTACAATACCTTATTACTATGTCTAGTTTTGTCCCCAACCAATCTCTGATTCCCAGCATCCCTCACCAACATGGAGAACAAGAAGAAGAAGAAGAAAGAAGACACCACACCCCAAATTCTCCATCTTGGCCTCGTGGCTGCTAATATAAACAATCCTAAAAACTACCTTTTCTACATGCTAACTATCTAATTCACACTCTAGATTCACTTAACGGTTCCATTTCTTCTCTGAGAGAAGGCAGATGTTCCCATGGTGCAGGACCCAGCTCTCTGACCCCCCTGGCTCTATTCGGGGGTCTTTCAGGGGTCTGACAGGGGGGTTCTCTCACTCACAGAGGGTTCAGAGTGACTCCCTGGACCCCCACATATGTACAGGAAGAATTTTGGGGGTTAACTCCTCTTTCAGCTACACAATTTCTGTTTCTTTTTGACAAAGCAAATGAAATCACCCTAAAAATTATACACATCTGAATCATTTCTGGATCAATTGAAAAGAGAAAAATATTGACAACTCATAATTGGATTTCCCCACTTATAATGGTAACAGCCACTGTTTTGTGATTATTTTCCAGGGCTTGTGTGTTGGTTTATTGTTTTTGAGGTTTGCTCTGGGTTTAGTTTTATTTATTTAAAGGTTTCTATTGAAGTCATATCAAGGAGAGGAGAGGAATAATGTCTGCAAATGCCATTTGGATCAAACAAGCCAAGAATAGTAATAGTCATTGTTTGGCATGTTTGAAAGCTATTGTGTGACAAATAGATTTGGAGTCATCATTTGTTTAAAAAGGCAGTAAATGAAACTTTATGAGATGAGAACAGAGTAACAACACAAAATTACCCATCCAGAACTCCTGATGGTGATCAGTAAAATGAAATAGATTAACTGTTTGTTTTTCCCCCCTCCAAGACACCAAGAAAATAAGATGCAATCAAAAATATTTGTTATCCTTGACCTACAGTGAACCAAAAAATTGCATAGTAGTGGCTCATGACAGCAGAGTTTGATAGGTAATGACTAGATAACTAGAAGCAGATGAGAATATAACAAAAGGCCAACCAAGTATTGTTACAGTCAGAACAACAAGGCTTTTTGATGAGGAAAATGATGCTGGTATGAAGTATGACAGTTGTCTCCTGGTATATGCTCAGCCCATGCTTCATGACTTCTTCTCACTACCGGAATAGACAGGGAAATATTTTTCTCTTCAACTTTTTCTCCACCTGTATTTAATGAATAATTTAGTTTGTTCACCTTCTCTGAACTTCATCTACAAATCACATGTGAGAGCATTTGTATAAAACCTGAGAATGGTGCTGAAGTACCTCTTGATTTGTTACTTTTATAAGACAGGTGTCACACCCAGTGCCAGACCTGGAGACAGGAACATTTCCTAGAAAGGTTACCTGACACAAAACAGTCCTTCTTTTCTTTTCTTTTCTTTTCTTTTCTTTTCTTTTCTTTTCTTTTCCTTTCCTTTCCTTTCCTTTCCTTTCCTTTCCTTTCCTTTCCTTTCCTTTCCTTTCCTTTCCTTTCCTTTCCTTTCCTTTCCTTTCCTTTCCTTTCCTTTCCTTTCCTTTCCTTTCCTTTCCTTTCCTTTCCTTTCCTTTCCTTTCCTTTCCTTTCCTTTCCTTTCCTTTCCTTTCCTTTCCTTTCCTTTCCTTTCCTTTCTTTTCCTTTTCTTTTCCTTTTCTTTTCCTTTTCTTTTCCTTTTCTTTTCTTTTCTCTTTTTTAATGCTACTTGTCTTCACTGGAATTTTGGCTAATTAGAGGAGGAGTACAGAATGAGAGGTGAGTTGTATAATTCTGAGTTACGAAGTTTTACACAGACAGTGCTTTCAGGGCTGTGCCAAATATTGCACTGTGCTCTGCAAAGGATGTTGAGACAGCCTTTAAAGAGGAGATTGTGGCAAGTCAAGGTGTTTTCCCTCATCTTTCCATAGTCCATGATTTTTAAATTTCTCTGCTTTGTTTGTATACATTTTGACTGCATGAAATTTCTAGAAGTCGGTGATTTTTTTTCCTGGAAATTCCACAAATGCTGTATTCTAACTTCAATTTCAAGTTGAAATTGACCCCTCCCTCCAACCCCCCACAAAAAGCCAAATAAAAAAACAAACCAAACCAAAAAAACAAATTAACCAAACCCCAAAACAAAATAAACAAACAAAAACAAACATCAAAAAACCCCAAGCCACACAACAACAACAAAAAAAAGGTGCAACCAACTAACCAAAGAAAATCCACATTCTATCATTATTGCTCAAACAATTGATCTCTTATACCTGACTTATGAGAAAAGTGTCTACTTATGTCTTAATTACCAAGACAATTCTTCACACAGATGTTGTAAATATTGTTATTTATTGATTATGTAGCATGTGTCACCAGGCTAGAAGCACTTTCCCCTGAATTATAAACTACTTGGCCAAATTTTGATTTCTCTTACACCTTGATGGGTCCCCAGATACAAAGATGGAAGATACTATAAAGAGAGTGCTAATTTTGAAGAATATTCGTTTGAACATTGACAGACAGCAAGAAGACTTTTTCCAGGCCGTGGGCCAAACTGTGCTATGAAACTCACTGCTCCAACTCTAGTATAACTCCTCTGAGTCATCAGCATTCTCAGTATTTCGAGTCTCAAGTTTTTCCCTGCAGGTCTATCTGATTCTTAGCCTAATGAATCCTTTTCTAGCTTTTCTTTGCCTCTCCTGGTAATCCTGATCCTTTCCCTTCATGTTAAAATCAAACCACACAAAGTATTCTTTAATATGAACAAATATCCGTTTCCCTCAAACTTATATCCTCAGCTAATTATATAATCATAATAATTTCAGTTCACCAAAGTTGCTTTAATTGTCCTAATTTATGCCAATGAGAAATCTTGTGCATAAATATATTTTAAAATATTGAAAACATATTGTGCTGAAAACCTGTGAAATGATCTTTCAGTAGTCTGCTTCAAATGTATTGTATTTTGACATTCTTCATTCTGCAGTTCACAATTTGGATCTTTTTCTACTCCTATGTGGTTTTTTTTCTACAAAACAAACCTTTTCCTCTTGAAGCTACATATTGATTCTAAAATTTCTCCTGAAAGCCATGTCTGCAGTCCTAAAGTCTGCCTTTTAGTTAAATTGTGACTGAAATAGGAAGATGCATCAGTCTTGGATATCTGAAATAGGTTCCAATGAAAGCTTAAGTAGCTGCAGGAATTAAAAAAATCTTTCTTTTTTTTTTTTTTTTTTTTTTTTCTTCCAAGACAAAAGGAAATCAAGGAAACTTAATCTGTATCCTGGACTATGAGGCCACAAGCTTTACCCTTTCAAAGTTCTAACCTAAACCTGGTTCTCCTGGTGTGATTTAGGAATAAATATGTCTAACATTTACAGAAAATGTCAGTCTCTAGCCTCCTATTTCAGACCTCCTGGTTGTCAGAGAGAAAAAAAAAAAGCTCTTCTCTTTTGGTGGCCTCTGTTTGGAGCATACAGTGGTGGCAGGGATTTTTCCAGATGGGAGATCAGTTGAGAACTGATATCCACATTATCACCCAGCTGGGCCAGATGGGTTAAACAAATCCCACATCTAGGGCCTTCAGTGACATACAGCAAGGAAATACTGTCTTTTGGATTTGTAATTGTAACTTCTGACAGAGACATTTCCCTGCTATATCCTGAAGAAATGTACTTTCCCTAATAGGAAATATAACCAACTTACACAAATTTCTTATATATTACTTATGGATTTTAATGTCAGTAAAAATTAGTGTCATATTAATGTTCCCTATGACACATTTCATTTAATATTGTATCCCAAACATTGAGTTGGAAAGGCCTAATCACCATAAAAATTTTACCTAAATGACATCTGGAAAAATAAAAAAAGAAGATTGAGCCAGGTAATGGAGGCAGAATAGGATTTTTTTTTTTTTTTTTTTTTGTAGGTTGTTCTTTTTTATTACTATAATTTTATTTTATTTTAGCTCACTGAATTCAAGCTATGGATGAATAATGAAACATAATACAACTTCCAAATAATAACAATAATGATAAAAATAAAAACTATGTGGGAGAAGTGGAGAACAAAACTGTTCAGTAGAAATGAACGAGCAGCAGATTGGAAGTATGAACAAACCTGTCCAATGTCATAGCATGCCAAATTCGTGAAGATGACAGATGGCAGAATTTTCTTTTACTGCACTCTACAGAAATACACAATAAAGCAAAGTGCACCTCCTTTTCCTCCATCCTCTAGCAGGTCATTATTAGATTTCTTGAGATGTAATACTCGTCCTCCCTTGTTTTTCCATTACTTATTTTATTTTAGCATCATTTACCTTATTTTTTGCATTTCTTTTTTCCCATCTTTTAATGTCAGAATAGCAATGTTTTGTTTCTGTTCCATGTGATTAGAGCCTTTTATTCTATATTTTAAAATAATTAAAAAAAAAAAAAATAAAATTAGCTTTTACATGAAAATTTTCCTCAAAATTGTGAATGTTAACATCTAAGAGGAAATTAATATGGCATTTTCATATTTCAGAGGCTGCAGATCCTCTTTGGCAATAACTACCCTTGGGACATCCCTACATTGCCAATCTTTTATTATCTTTCCTCTCAGATGTTATTACTCGTATGCATTTAATAAAACTCACTTGTGTGCTGATGCTGTTTCTCTCGCCATCACAGAGCTCCCCTGAAGGGACAGACAGGGAATGGCTACCTTAAGGAGCAAAATACTTCCTGCAACATTCACAGTCACTGGAAGATGATTCCTGATACTACTAAACAGAGCAGCTCCAGATACGGGTTTGGATTATGACATTTATCAACCTCCAAAGTTACTCTTTGGCATGCAAACAGTACAAGTTAGAGACTGTTCTTATTCATCAGTGAAAGTCATGTTTTAAAAGCTAAGAAATTGTTGCAATGTGGATGAGAGCCATTTCATGACATTCAGTCAGCAAGGAGTGGACCAAAACCTCTTTATCTATGCCTAATGTATCAAGAACAGTTCTGGAGTACCTCCACCTTGAAAACCATGGGATATACCCACAAACACACTAAGGTGAGACCAGAGAATGAGGGAACAGTTGCATGCATGTTTAGAACCAGTTTGTATTCTCCTTTGATATGACTAAGTGAAGAACACATTTTAATTTTGCTTTCCCTGCTCCTTCCCAATTTTGCCTATTTCTTGCCTTCAAACAGTAGGATTTTTAGCTCAGGGACTATTTTTCACTCTGTTTATGACTGATTTTTAGCATAAAATATCATACCTCTGTCATAGTTAAAAGAGCTATGACAATTGTTGTTAACCTACAGATCTTGATCTTGAACTCTCATTAACAAAACAATGCAATTATTAATGCTAATAAAATGATCCTTCTGAAGATTTTTATGGAAAAGCCTACATTAATGCTCATCTTCTGCTTCTTTGTCTTCTTTAGTAAGAAAACACCATCCTCCTCAAAAACATTTGCTATATTTTATTAAACGACTAATTTTAAGAGCTTTATAACTCCTTCTAATAACAAAATAGCTCTTCAAGATGGATTG
>NW_026612651.1:42711-60096 GCF_029582105.1 Oenanthe melanoleuca
AGCTGTGGAGCCAAACAAGCTTACCCACTTCCCTGAGTGATGGTTTATGTTTTGACATTGACTAACCCATCCATGCTCAGGGCACAAGCACTCAGACAATCTCCATCACCAGTTTCCCATTAGAAATCTTGTTCTCTGCTGAAACAAGCTCAATTCCCTTCATTATTTCCCAGCTGACAGACGACGGGAGCGGGAGGATATTACAAGTGTCAGTCTCTTTGCCTCCGGACAGGCCACGGATGACACAAGAAGGAGAGAAACAAACAATAAAAATATCTCTCTTTGTGTGCCAACTTTTAATGTGTTTGCTGTACCATTATGCTTCATTCATTCTCCCAAAACTAGTTTAGCAGGATTGTTTCTTGGAAATCCTTCAGAGAAGGTGCTCTCTATCCCTTTTTTCTCTGAATTTTTGTCAGACTCTTGCTATTTCACAGAAAGAAAGAGGCAGCAATCCATCTTGAAGAGCTATTTTGTTATTAGAGGAGTTATAAAGCTCTTAAAATTAGTCGTTTAATAAAATATAGCAAATGTTTTTGAGGAGGATGGGTGTTTTCTTACTAAAGAAGACAAAGAAGCAGAAGATGAGCATTAATGTAGGCTTTTCCATAAAAATCTTCAGAAGGATCGTTTTATATAGCATTAATAATTGCATTGTTTTGTTAATGAGAGTTCAAGATCAAGATCTGTAGGTTAACAACAATTGTCATAGCTCTTTTAACTATGACAGAGGTATGATATTTTATGCTAAAAATCAGTCATAAACAGAGTGAAAAATAGTCCCTGAGCTAAAAATCCTACTGTTTGAAGGCAAGAAATAGGCAAAATTGGGGAAGGAGCAGGGAAAGCAAAATTAAAATGTGTTCTTCACTTAGTCATGTCAAAGGAGAATACAAACTGGTTCTAAACATGCATGCAACTGTTCCCTCATTCTCTGGTCTCACCTTAGTGTGTTTTGGGTATATCCCATGGTTTTCAAGGTGGAGGTACTCCAGAAACTGTTCTTGATACATTAGGCATAGATAAAGAGGTTTTGGTCCACTCCTTGCTGACTGAATGTCATGAAATGGCTCTCATCCACATTGCAACAATTTCTTAGCTTTTAAAACATGACTTTCACTGATGAATAAGAACAGTCTCTAACTTGTACTGTTTGCATGCCAAAGAGTAACTTTGGAGGTTGATAAATGTCATAATCCAAACCCGTATCTGGAGCTGCTCTGTTTAGTAGTATCAGGAATCATCTTCCAGTGACTGTGAATGTTGCAGGAAGTATTTGCTCCTTAAGGTAGCCATTCCCTGTCTGTCCCTTCAGGGAGCTCTGTGATGGCGAGAGAAACAGCATCAGCACACAAGTGAGTTTTATTAAATGCATACGAGTAATAACATCTGAGAGGAAAGATAATAAAAGATTGGCAATGTAGGGATGTCCCAAGGGTAGTTATTGCCAAAGAGGATCTGCAGCCTCTGAAATATGAAAATGCCATATTAATTTCCTCTTAGATGTTAACATTCACAATTTTGAGGAAAATTTTCATGTAAAAGCTAATTTTTTTTTTTTTTTTAATTATTTAAAATATAGAATAAAAGGCTCTAATCACATGGAACAGAAACAAAACATTGCTATTCTGACATTAAAAGATGGGAAAAAAGAAATGCAAAAAATAAGGTAAATGATGCTAAAATAAAATAAGTAATGGAAAAACAAGGGAGGACGAGTATTACATCTCAAGAAATCTAATAATGACCTGCTAGAGGATGGAGGAAAAGGAGGTGCACTTTGCTTTATTGTGTATTTCTGTAGAGTGCAGTAAAAGAAAATTCTGCCATCTGTCATCTTCACGAATTGGCATGCTATGACATTGGACAGGTTTGTTCATACTTCCAATCTGCTGCTCGTTCATTTCTACTGAACAGTTTTGTTCTC
This sequence comes from Oenanthe melanoleuca, assembly GCF_029582105.1. Classification (NCBI taxonomy): domain Eukaryota; kingdom Metazoa; phylum Chordata; class Aves; order Passeriformes; family Muscicapidae; genus Oenanthe; species Oenanthe melanoleuca. Next base: position 44,639 of record NW_026612651.1, read on the forward strand.
CACTTCTCCACATAGTTTTTATTTTTATCATTATTGTTATTATTTGGAAGTTGTATTATGTTTCATATTCATCCATAGCTTGAATTCAGTGAGCTAAAATAAAATAAAATTATAGTAATAAAAAAGAACAACCTACAAAAAAAAAAAAAAAAAATCCTATTCTGCCTCCATTACCTGGCTCAATCTTCTTTTTTTATTTTTCCAGATGTCATTTAGGTAAAATTTTTATGGTGATTAGGCCTTTCCAACTCAATGTTTGGGATACAATATTAAATGAAATGTGTCATAGGGAACATTAATATGACACTAATTTTTACTGACATTAAAATCCATAAGTAATATATAAGAAATTTATGTAAGTTGGTTATATTTCCTATTAGGGAAAGTACATTTCTTCAGGATATAGCAGGGAAATGTCTCTGTCAGAAGTTACAATTACAAATCCAAAAGACAGTATTTCCTTGCTGTATGTCACTGAAGGCCCTAGATGTGGGATTTGTTTAACCCATCTGGCCCAGCTGGGTGATAATGTGGATATCAGTTCTCAACTGATCTCCCATCTGGAAAAATCCCTGCCACCACTGTATGCTCCAAACAGAGGCCACCAAAAGAGAAGAGCTTTTTTTTTTTTCTCTCTGACAACCAGGAGGTCTGAAATAGGAGGCTAGAGACTGACATTTTCTGTAAATGTTAGACATATTTATTCCTAAATCACACCAGGAGAACCAGGTTTAGGTTAGAACTTTGAAAGGGTAAAGCTTGTGGCCTCATAGTCCAGGATACAGATTAAGTTTCCTTGATTTCCTTTGTCTTGGAAGAAAAAAAAAAAAAAAAAAAAAAAAAAAAAAAAAAAAAAAAAAAGAAAGATTTTTTTAATTCCTGCAGCTACTTAAGCTTTCATTGGAACCTATTTCAGATATCCAAGACTGATGCATCTTCCTATTTCAGTCACAATTTAACTAAAAGGCAGACTTTAGGACTGCAGACATGGCTTTCAGGAGAAATTTTAGAATCAATATGTAGCTTCAAGAGGAAAAGGTTGTTTGTAGAAAAAAAACCACATAGGAGTAGAAAAGATCCAAATTGTGAAACTGCAGAATGAAGAATGTCAAAATACAATACATTTGAAGCAGACTACTGAAAGATCATTTCACAGGTTTTCAGCACAATATGTTTTCAATATTTTAAAATATATTTATGCACAAGATTTCTCATTGGCATAAATTAGGACAATTAAAGCAACTTTGGTGAACTGAAATTATTATGATTATATAATTAGCTGAGGATATAAGTTTGAGGGAAACGGATATTTGTTCATATTAAAGAATACTTTGTGTGGTTTGATTTTAACATGAAGGGAAAGGATCAGGATTACCAGGAGAGGCAAAGAAAAGCTAGAAAAGGATTCATTAGGCTAAGAATCAGATAGACCTGCAGGGAAAAACTTGAGACTCGAAATACTGAGAATGCTGATGACTCAGAGGAGTTATACTAGAGTTGGAGCAGTGAGTTTCACAGCACAGTTTGGCCCACGGCCTGGAAAAAGTCTTCTTGCTGTCTGTCAATGTTCAAACGAATATTCTTCAAAATTAGCACTCTCTTTATAGTATCTTCCATCTTTGTATCTGGGGACCCATCAAGGTGTAAGAGAAATCAAAATTTGGCCAAGTAGTTTATAATTCAGGGGAAAGTGCTTCTAGCCTGGTGACACATGCTACATAATCAATAAATAACAATATTTACAACATCTGTGTGAAGAATTGTCTTGGTAATTAAGACATAAGTAGACACTTTTCTCATAAGTCAGGTATAAGAGATCAATTGTTTGAGCAATAATGATAGAATGTGGATTTTCTTTGGTTAGTTGGTTGCACCTTTTTTTTGTTGTTGTGTGTGTGGCTTGGGGTTTTTTGATGTTTGTTTTTGTTTGTTTATTTTGTTTTGGGGTTTGGTTAATTTGTTTTTTGGTTTGGTTTGTTTTTTTATTTGGCTTTTTGTGGGGGGTTGGAGGGAGGGGTCAATTTCAACTTGAAATTGAAGTTAGAATACAGCATTTGTGGAATTTCCAGGAAAAAAAATCACCGACTTCTAGAAATTTCATGCAGTCAAAATGTATACAAACAAAGCAGAGAAATTTAAAAATCATGGACTATGGAAAGATGAGGGAAAACACCTTGACTTGCCACAATCTCCTCTTTAAAGGCTGTCTCAACATCCTTTGCAGAGCACAGTGCAATATTTGGCACAGCCCTGAAAGCACTGTCTGTGTAAAACTTCGTAACTCAGAATTATACAACTCACCTCTCATTCTGTACTCCTCCTCTAATTAGCCAAAATTCCAGTGAAGACAAGTAGCATTAAAAAAGAGAAAGAAAAGAAAAGGAAAAGAAAGGAAAAGGAAAAGGAAAAGGAAAAGGAAAAGAAAAAAGGAAAAGGAAAGGAAAGGAAAGGAAAGGAAAGGAAAGGAAAGGAAAGGAAAGGAAAGGAAAGGAAAGGAAAGGAAAGGAAAGGAAAGGAAAGGAAAGGAAAGGAAAGGAAAGGAAAGGAAAGGAAAGGAAAGGAAAGGAAAGGAAAGGAAAGGAAAGGAAAGGAAAGGAAAGGAAAGGAAAGGAAAAAAGGAAAGGAAAGGAAAGGAAAGGAAAGGAAAGGAAAAGAAAAGAAAAGAAAAGAAAAAAGAAAAAAGAAAAGAAAAGAAAAGAAGGACTGTTTTGTGTCAGGTAACCTTTCTAGGAAATGTTCCTGTCTCCAGGTCTGGCACTGGGTGTGACACCTGTCTTATAAAAGTAACAAATCAAGAGGTACTTCAGCACCATTCTCAGGTTTTATACAAATGCTCTCACATGTGATTTGTAGATGAAGTTCAGAGAAGGTGAACAAACTAAATTATTCATTAAATACAGGTGGAGAAAAAGTTGAAGAGAAAAATATTTCCCTGTCTATTCCGGTAGTGAGAAGAAGTCATGAAGCATGGGCTGAGCATATACCAGGAGACAACTGTCATACTTCATACCAGCATCATTTTCCTCATCAAAAAGCCTTGTTGTTCTGACTGTAACAATACTTGGTTGGCCTTTTGTTATATTCTCATCTGCTTCTAGTTATCTAGTCATTACCTATCAAACTCTGCTGTCATGAGCCACTACTATGCAATTTTTTGGTTCACTGTAGGTCAAGGATAACAAATATTTTTGATTGCATCTTATTTTCTTGGTGTCTTGGAGGGGGGAAAAACAAACAGTTAATCTATTTCATTTTACTGATCACCATCAGGAGTTCTGGATGGGTAATTTTGTGTTGTTACTCTGTCTCATCTCATAAAGTTTCATTTACTGCCTTTTTAAACAAATGATGACTCCAAATCTATTTGTCACACAATAGCTTTCAAACATGCCAAACAATGACTATTACTATTCTTGGCTTGTTTGATCCAAATGGCATTTGCAGACATTATTCCTCTCCTCTCCTTGATATGACTTCAATAGAAACCTTTAAATAAATAAAACTAAACCCAGAGCAAACCTCAAAAACAATAAACCAACACACAAGCCCTGGAAAATAATCACAAAACAGTGGCTGTTACCATTATAAGTGGGGAAATCCAATTATGAGTTGTCAATATTTTTCTCTTTTCAATTGATCCAGAAATGATTCAGATGTGTATAATTTTTAGGGTGATTTCATTTGCTTTGTCAAAAAGAAACAGAAATTGTGTAGCTGAAAGAGGAGTTAACCCCCAAAATTCTTCCTGTACATATGTGGGGGTCCAGGGAGTCACTCTGAACCCTCTGTGAGTGAGAGAACCCCCCTGTCAGACCCCTGAAAGACCCCCGAATAGAGCCAGGGGGGTCAGAGAGCTGGGTCCTGCACCATGGGAACATCTGCCTTCTCTCAGAGAAGAAATGGAACCGTTAAGTGAATCTAGAGTGTGAATTAGATAGTTAGCATGTAGAAAAGGTAGTTTTTAGGATTGTTTATATTAGCAGCCACGAGGCCAAGATGGAGAATTTGGGGTGTGGTGTCTTCTTTCTTCTTCTTCTTCTTGTTCTCCATGTTGGTGAGGATGCTGGGAATCAGAGATTGGTTGGGGACAAAACTAGACATAGTAATAAGGTATTGTAGTATTGGAAAAATAGTGTAAACATAGAATACGTAGTTTAAGGTATAAAAGATAAGTCCTGCCTTTCGTGGGCAGACTTTCGTCCTGGACGAGGTGCTGACCATACTATTGCTCGTGAGCGTGAACACTTATCGATAAGAAATAATAAACAGACCTTGAGACCGGACGATTGTCGCCTGCAGCCTTTCTTCGGCAGCTTCAAGAATACCCTGAGCCTTGAACCACCATCCTATGTCCATCTGAGTGGTCTTGGGCACAAGAGACCCTCAGACAGTGACATCTGGCGTCCCTTGGGTGGGCGTCGGCCCCAGACGTCTAGGCTCCTGCTGTGATCTACAAAGGCAGATACAGAAGAGCTCCGATCCAGAACACTCCCTGAAGAAAAAAGGTACCTGTAGAAAGAGAACTGCGGGGAAGAGACCTTGAACAGCGGCCAGAAACCAGCTGCCAGGCTCATCTCGGACGGGAGGAACCGCGGAATCCCTCTCCCTGTGCATCTGCTGGTCGGAAGCCCAGGAGAAATCCAGCTTGGTCCCGGCATCTCAGGTTTTGGTAAGACTGGTTGAGATCTCAGACACACACACGAACACACACATAGCAAAATGGGTGGGGCATTCAGCCACGAACAAGCAAAAATATTGTCCACAATGAAATACATAGCTTCTACACATCCGATTACTTTATCGGAGAGTGAACTCAGAGATTTATTGCTATGGGTGAGACTTAAATACCCTCATGCAGAAACAAGTAAAATATATATGCCAGAATTCTGGGAACAGGTAAATAGAGATATGTATATTGCAGCCACAAAAAAAGATCTGAAGGCCAAGGATCTTTTGACTGCAGCTAGAATAATGTTTGAAGTTTTATCTTCAGGGACATTGCAAAAATCCAGTCCTCTGAAAGCTATAGAGGGGTTGTCAGGGACTGGGGAAGAAGTTTCTAATCAACAATTAATACTAAAGCGAAGCAGTTCAGCTTCAGATAATACGGATTCATCTGATTTACCAAAATATTTAGATCTACCTACATCAACACCAACACCAGAAAAAGTTAAGGCAGAAATTTTTCTAAAGAATTTTGATGATCTGGATTTCTACTTTTATAATCCCTCAAAAGCAATCTCACCACCGGGGGGAAGGCAGTGGCATTCTACTCCAGGAACGGTGGGAGGAGGGAGGGATGGACAGGATGAGACAGGTCGCACTCTACCATATACTTCTGGGATGGCAGAGCAGACAATAACCCCGATTAAGGGTGCAATTGGCAAGGGGAGGCTGTTTTCCACGCCCTCGGGGTGTGAGATAACCGAGCTGGTGCCTGTGACATCATCTCTGGCTTCGGGAACGCGCTCCGTGGTCACGGGGGATGGGGGAAAAGAAATAGGGGCCCCAGTCAGAATCCTAGTGCGCGGGACAGTTTCAAAACACAGCGCAGCCGTGCCGGTGGCCAGAGACCAGGGGAGGGGGGGGGCACCCCTCGGGAGGGGGCGGAGACAGTTTTATCCGTCCGCGGCGCCAGCGCGGCGCCTGGGGCCCCTGAAACTGCGTCGGCAGCGTCGGCGGCGGCGGCTCCATCCCCCGGGCCGGGGCAGGCGGCAGAAGCGGCGGGCGCGGGGGCACTCGGGGCTGCGGCGGCTCACCGGCCCGGGGAAGATAAGAGGGAGCCGGGACGGGGCCAGCCAGGCCGGTCAGACCCGGAAGTGTCTGACGACGCATGCGTGGTGCGGCCGAAACGCAGGGAGCATGCTCGGGCAGTGTCACGTGGCACGCAAGCAGCCGCGAACCCGGAAGTGTCAGGAGAGCAGAAGGGAGACCCACCAAAGGGCTCAGCTAGGCGGGCTGTGAGACACAGAATTAGTTCAGAGGGAGAAGGCTCTGGCCCGGAGGGACAGGGACTGAGTGGGGATAACAGCGATCCTGAAAGCGAGGGAAGTGCAGAGAGCAGGGCACGGTCCCGTCGCGTCAGGCAGGGGCGTGGCCAGGGGAGGAGTGACCGCGCCTCCGGGGGGCGTACCCGGACACCGGAACCCAGGCCGTCTCCACAGCAACCACAAACCAAGACGTCTCGACCTAGAGCTACAGCGCCACCTAGCGGCAGAGAAGCAACATTGCAAGACTATTTCCCAGTCAGATACAAAAAACAAACCAATACAGGAAAAAAAGTTCAACCACCTCAACCACCACAGCAAGAAGATACAATATGTATTACAGCTTCAGAAGGCATTCCAACATACACAATAGATCCGGGAAATAGTGAACGTCCTATGGTTCTTATCCACAGAGATCTTGTGGATGCTTTTATTCAGCATTTAGAGGGAAAAGCTTCTCAGAAGACTCCTGACAAGCAACAGCCCATGCCTCAGCCAGCACCCATGGATCAGAAAATGGATGAAGCAGCATCCCTGTCTTCATCACAACAAATGATTTCCTATGACAAACAAAGTCCCACAAGGATGCAATTTGCTGAAGGAGAAGAAACTGAAGTTGATTGGTCAAATATCAGAATGCAATTATCCAGAAGCAGAGAATATTCTGCAATTGGCACAGGTGATATTGCAGTGCCAGTCAATTATGATCCACAGGGACAGAACCCGAGATGGCAAAAGCTAAATCACCAGATAGTGAAAGATTTAATCAAAGCAATCAGAGATTATGGTTTGGGATCTGCATATTTCAAACAACTTTTAAAAGGAGTTCTTACAGAATATGACATGACTCCACATGATGTGAGATCACTCGTGTCGCTGATCCTCACAGACACACAAGTGCATCTGGGACAACAGGTGGAGAAGAGCTTTACAAAAGCTGCGAAACAGATATCAAGGAGGAGCAAATGCAAACCTCACAATAGCAGAACTAGCAGGGGATCCTCCAAATGACAATCCGAGACAGCAAGCCACCAGACTTCCAAGAAATGTACTGGCAGACATCAAGGATGCAGCACGTAGAGCAATTCTGCAAGTAGCCCCAGCAGGAACACAAGATGTTGTTTATTCAGAAATAAAGCAAGGAGTGTCTGAACCTTTTCCAGCATTTGTAGATAGACTCACACAGGCAGTGGACAGACAAGTCATGGAAGAAAAGGTTAGACCATTCTTGCTGCAATGCCTTGCATTTGAAAATGCGAATTCAGAATGCAAGAGGATCATCAGTGCTCTTCCTGGTCAGCCAACACTGACAGAAATGGTTGAAGCATGCAGCAAGATTGGGTCTTCACAACACATAGCATCACTAGTCAAAGAACAGGTGGCTGAAGCCCTTCAAGCACAGAATGAAAATCTTGAGAGGGTTTTTGCAAATTTTAAAAAGAAAGATAAGTCATCTAAAGGACAATGTTATAATTGTGGAGAAACTGGGCATTTTAAAAGAGACTGTCCTCATCCAAAAAATACTAACAAGCCATCAGGGCTTTGCCCAAGATGTCGAAGAGGAAGACATCTGGCAAGTGAATGTTATTCTCCAACAGATGTTGATGGAAAACCACTTCCAGTTCCAAAAAACCCCAAGGGGAGCGCGGCAACACCCCACCCAACGACAGAAGTGATGGCGGTGACACAGGGAACACCGACTCAAGCACTACAGTTGTCGGGGAGCATCAATCTGACTCCCTCAGCAGGGCACTAGGGGACATCCCTTGTGACAGAGAGCTATTGACACCGGGAACACAATTTATTTTAGCGGCTTCAAAAATAACTTGTTTTTTAAATGAAGAATCGGCTTCCATTCCAACAGAGTTCAAAGCACCTTGTCGGTAGAGACAAGATTTCCTAATTATAGGCAGAGACCGGTGCAGCATCTTCGGTTTGATAATATTTCCAACTGTTGTTTCTGCAGACTGCTTCGAGGAGCTGACAATTTTAGCAAGGGCTCTTCGACCACCGTTGACGATTCCCCAAAATACCCAGCTGGCCAAAGCAATAGCTTTGCCATCTCATCCACTGGAACATCAAGTCATGCCAGCAATGGGTGAAGATCATCCATGTTTTAATGATCACGTACAGGTGCATGCCCTGTGGTTGAAACATATAACTCAAGAAAAGCCGATCATCACTTGTGAATTATCACACAATTTCAGGCATGTTGGACACGGGAGCAGATGTCACACTCATTTCATATATCTTCTGGCTGAGAGACTGGAATTTAATAGTACCTCTGGGCAGGATCACAGGCATCGGAGGAAGTTTGGTATGCCTGCAAAGTGAAGAAGCGGTCATCTTTGAAGGACCCAGAGGAAAGATAGCTCTCACTCGTCCATTCATAGTGCAGAAGCCGTTTACAGTCTGGGGAAGGGACCTCCTTTCTCAGTGGAACATGACTATTCAAGTGGATTTTTAGTGGGGCTCACTGCGGCACTCACCACTCCAAAAATGACATGGAAGACTGACACACCTCTTTGGGTGGATCAGTGGGCCTTGGAAAAAAGGAAATTGAGTGCTTTGAAAACCTTGGTGAAAGAGCAATTGCAGAAAGGACACATCAAGCCAACCAACAGCCCATGGAATTTTCCAGTGTTTGTCATTCGGAAGAAACTTCTGGATCGTGGAGATTGCTTCATGATCTCAGAAGGCTGAATGAAATTCTGGAAGAAATGGGACCTCTGCAGCAAGGACTTCCATCACTCACGATGATTCCCAGAGAGTGGCCTCTTGTGATCATCGATCTCAAGGATTGTTTCTTCACAATACCACTTCACGAAGATGATGCCTATCGAATGGCGTTCTCTGTTCCAAGTTTGAATAGAGAAGAGCCAATGAAAAGGTATCATTGGACTGTTTTACCACAAGGACTGAAGAACTCACCAACAATTTGTCAGTGGTATGTGGCGCAAGCTTTGGCTCCAGCAAGAGAAAAATATCCTGAAGCAAAAATAATCCATTACATGGATGATTTACTCATTGCAGCATCAACAAAGGAAGAACTGCAAAAGGTCCGCGCTTGTGTGACAGAAGAAGTAGAAAAAGCAGGACTTGAAATCAGTGTTTCGAAGATTCAAAAAATTGCGCCTTGGAAATACCTTGGATGGAAGATCACAGAACAGACGATCAAACCGCAAAAACTAGAAGTCAGCTCTAGAGTTTGCAATTTACAAGATCTACAGCGACTCATTGGAGAAATTGACTGGATGAGACCAATTTTGGGAATCACCAATGAGGAACTTTCGTCCTTGTTTGATCTCCTGAGAGAAGACAGTGACATCAGATCACCCAGAACTCTTACACCAAAGGCACAAGAAGACTTACAGAAGATTGCGAAAATTATACAGGAAAGACAAGCACACCGATATGTGGACTCTTTATCATTCCATTTGGCAGTGTTGGGAGAAGAAACACAGCTGTATGGTTTAATTTTTCAATGGGATGAAAACAAGAAGGACCCTCTGTTGATTATAGAATGGGTTTTTCTACCTTACAGGCCTCCAAGAACAATTCTTACAACCTTGGAGATGACGACACAGATAATCATGAAGGCAAGAGCAAGGTTAATGACAATGACGGGCAGAGACTTTTCAATAATTTATATACCTTTGAAAAAAGATTATTTTGATTGGGCATTTCAAAAGTCACAAAATTTAGCAATAGCATTGTTAGATTACACAGGTAAATGTTCGATTCATTATCCGAGTCACAGATTGTTGAAAGTGAAGTTAAAAATTAGAAAGAAACCAAGGGCGAGTGAAGAACCATTGGAGGGGATCACGGTATTCACTGATGGTTCAGGAAAGACAGGAAAGTCAGCAATCACGTGGCAAAATTCAGTTACAGGAAATTGGGAATCAGATGTACAAATAGTGCAAGGATTACCGCAAATTGTTGAATTGGCTGCAGTGGTCAGAGTTTTTAAATTATTTCAACAACCCTTGAATTTGATTACAGATTCACAATACGTAGCTAATGTGGTCAAGAGATTGGAAGGATCACTTTTGAGAGAAACAAACAACGATATTCTATATTCATATTTATCATGCATGAAAACATTGTTGGAAAGCAGGACAGAAAAATATTTTATTACACATATCAGAGCGCATTCCTCACTTCCAGGATTTCTAGCAGAAGAAAATGCACGAGCAGATAAGCTAACCATGACTGTCTTGCAAACTTTACCAGACATTTTCCAACAAGCAAAGATCAGTCATGCATTTTTCCATCAAAATGCACAAGCATTGATGAAATCCTTCCAACTCTCCAAAACACAAGCTAAAGAGATTGTACAAACGTGCCCTGATTGTCAGATGGTGCAGCCACCAATCTCCATGGGAGCAGTTAACCCACGGGGATTGGAAAGCCTTCAATTATGGCAGGCGGATGTTACAAAGTACCCACCTTTTGGAAAACTGAAAAACATTCATGTTTCAGTTGACACCTTTTCAGGTGCAATTTTTGCCTCCTTACATGCAGGAGAGACGGCACAGCATGCGTGTAGACATTTTCTACAAGCATTTGCATCTTTAGGCGTGCCTCAAGAGATCAAAACAGACAATGGTCCAACTTACATAGGTAAGGTTTTGGACAAGTTTCTAAAAAGGTGGGGTGTCAAACATACTTTTGGCATTCCTCATTCATCAACAGGACAGGCAATTATAGAGAGAACACATCACACTTTGAAAACGCTCCTTGAAAAACAAAAAAAAAGGGGGAGCCAGAGGCTACGCCTCACATGCGATTGAACAAAGCGTTGTATGTGTTGAACTTTCTAAATGGCTCATTCTCAGAACCGACTCCACCCATCATAAGACATTTTATGAATGATAAAAGAGCTAAGCTAAAGGAAAATCCTTTAGTGATGACAAAAAATTTAGAATCGGGAAAGATTGAGGGACCGTTCAAATTAATCACTTGGGGAAAGGGTTTTGCTTGTGTCTCCACAGATGGAGGATTGAAGTGGGTGCCTGCAAAGTGCGTCAAACCATATCGGGCCCCAACAACAACGCAAGCAGAGACTGATCTCGGGAGTGAAGAACGAAACGCACAGACCGAGTCAAAGGCAGGCGATGCGAATTCGTCTTCAGACAAAACGACAAGAACTTAAAGATTTAAAATTCACCATGTTTTTCTATGTAATTTTGTATTCTATCTTTTTGTCAGTTATGTTAGGTATCGAAACAGAATTACCAATGGTGCAACCAAGAGCAAACGTGTGGGAAAATTTGGCTCACGCAGTGGGGTTGGACACAATCTGTCTGACACATTCCATACCAGGGAAACCATTTTCAACATGTTTAGTCAGACTGCCTGTGAGAGAATGGCCAATTCCAAAAACCATCCCTCCAAAGGTGTTGCAAGCTATGACAACTCCTGTGGATGGATGGCACGTGTGGGTCAAATTTCTCCCTGTGACTTCAGTTGAACCAGAGGAATTGGAAATTCTAGGTTCAACAAGAATGGATTTTTGTATTGAATTCAGTTTTCCAGGAGTGACAAAGAACAAAACTCTAGATGTTACTCCGAATCATGAGGTTTACAAAAATAGTTCTTTTTGGTATAATCACACGGTGGTTTCAAGCAAACCATCCTTCCAAGTTCATGCAAAATTGCCATGGGGAATCTTTTTCATTTGTGGGGACAGAATTTGGCCTGCTATCCCTGCAAACATCACTGGAGGTCCATGCAGCATTGGGAGACTTTCGTTGTTATCACTTAAAAATGTTGACAGAACTGAGAAATAGAGAAAAAAGGAACATCAAACAATACGATCCAAACTGCGATGACAGCTTTTATACATTGAACAAGGCCCAGAGAATTTCTGCAGCTATATTCTCTCCCCAAGTAGCATCGGGGATGGCCTTGACTCAGTTGGATCGTTTGGGTTGCTGGTTGAGCAAAAACACCAAAGCTTTCTCTGACGCACTGAGTGACATGTTAACAGATGTCAGCAGTGTGAGAAGAGCAACCCTTCAGAACAGGGCAGCAATTGATTATCTGTTGCTGACTCACAGGCATGGGTGTCTTAAGTTTGAAGGAATGTGCTGTATGAACCTCTCGGACCATTCTAAATCAATTCATGAAGATATTAAACAGTTAAGGCAAGAAGTGGCAAAAATTGGACAATCTACTAAATCTTGGATGGATGATCTGTTTAACTTTTTTAATCTTTCTTCCTTCTGGAGGGAAATTCTAAAAGTAGGTTTTACATTTTAGTGGGGATTGCTATTTTCTTTATTCTATTCTTAATTATCTTACCTTGCATTTTTCACTGTATTCGGAAGGCTTTGGACACAACTATAAAAGATGTGTTTTTGGTGCAAACAGAGGGGGGAGATGTGGGGGTCCAGGGAGTCCCTCTGAACCCTCTGTGGGTGAGAGAACCCCCCTGTCAGACCCCTGAAAGACCCCGAATAGAGCCAGGGGGGTCAGAGAGCTGGGTCCTGCACCATGGGAACATCTGCCTTCTCTCAGAGAAGAAATGAACCGTTAAGTGAATCTAGAGTGTGAATTAGATAGTTAGCATGTAGAAAAGGTAGTTTTTAGGATTGTTTATATTAGCAGCCACGAGGCCAAGATGGAGAATTTGGGGTGTGGTGTCTTCTTTCTTCTTCTTCTTCTTGTTCTCCATGTTGGTGAGGGATGCTGGGAATCAGAGATTGGTAATAAGTAATAAGAGTAATAAGATATTGTAGTATTGGAAAGATAGTGTAAACATAGAATACGTAGTTTAAGGTATAAAAGATAAGTCCTGCCTTTCGTGGGCAGACTTTCGTCCTGGACGAGGTGCTGACCATACTATTGCTCGTGAGCGTGAACACTTATCGATAAGAAATAATAAACAGACCTTGAGACCGGACAATTGTCTCCTGCAGCCTTTCTTCGGCAGCTTCAAGAATACCCTGAGCCTTGAACCACCATCCTATGTCCATCTGAGTGGTCTTGGGCACAAGAGACCCTCAGATAGTAACATACATAAACATGCAAATACACACACACATATACAAAGATACAAACACAGAGTGGTCGATATCAATTTTCAAATGTTCTATTGATTCCAGTAGCCCTTAATTTCAAGACGAACAATGGTTTCTTTTGTGATTTCCATGCTGCTGATATAACTGCCATCATTGCTGACCTGTATGTTGTCAAATAATATTGATTGGGCATGAAATTGAGCAAGAAGGGGCTGGCAGCAAGTTGTGTGGTGGGAGGAGTGGGTGCCTTCTCATTAACAAGGAATAAATGTCAGGGATGCAACAACTTCATAGTGAAGTAGCTGAGAGGGCTGGATCCTCAGGCTGGTCTTGGATCTCTCTTATGAATTTGGGACTCTTTCTCTCTACCCCTGTCCCCACCCTCTGCCACACTGGATTCTTTATCAGTCCAAACTAGATTCATGGGAGGTTTTTCAGGTTGGATCCGTTAAATGTGTTTCTAAATTAAGCCAGGGAAGGATGCTTTTATGAGGAGACCACCAGGGGCTCCAGAGCCACAGGTTTTTTTCTCTACTCTACCAGTGTCTGGTGAACCCAAAATCATACTTCCAAATTGCTGAGAATTCTGCCTGGTCCCTTTGCACCATCTTCATTCTCAAAAGTGTGGTTTCAGTTTCTTTGTCTGCCTCGTTCTTATGATAAGTGACTGAGCTACTTCAAACAGCTCTTACAGGGCCACATCCTTGAGGTTCTAGGGGCTGCTGGGCTACAGATACATTTCTAGAAGTGCTGGAACTGTGGCAAGTGCCTAACTGAAGTTACTCAACCTGCGGACAAAGAGGGCAGATTCAGGACTAGATTTCAGACCTCATTCCTGTGGCTAGAGCCTTTACTGGGATTATCAGTCCTGAGATTTACTTTGCAGGACTCCATCCAGTATCCTATGCTCTCTAAATCAATATTAAATCCAAAGAATCCTCATAATCACATCTAAACTTGGAGTTATGGATGTTTGAAAGAAGCCTCTGGCTCTCATGCAGAAAGGAGAATATTCATTCTCTTGCCTAGACAACATGCTGACTGGTGTAATTATATTCTACCAGCTCAGGTTTCTCCTGCAGTATCTGCTGGCTTTGGAATCATTCTTAACTTCCTGTCCTGAGCTGCTTTGTAGTATGGCTGTGTGTTTTAAATCATCTGAATCAGCCATGTATCTGCAGTGATGAAACCACAGCTGACTCGTGTTATGTACATACCTCAGCTCAATTAATCTTCCTCCAAGGAAACTGCATAAATAACATCTTATGACTACATGTTGTGCAGGATCTTTCATCCTAAAGCATTTTAGTATGTCTTACTAAGCTGTATGTAGATACACATATATACATTTATGTATGTGCATATGCAGTGAGAAAGGAAAGGGCAGTACTGCAGTGTCAGGATCCAAATTTGGGTCATAGACGAAAAAAAATCCAGCTTCAGTGTATTCTTATAGTCTGTGCACTTATTTACACTAACATTTCACTTAACTGACTTGATTAGGATTCAGGAGAATTTAGATGCAATATACCAGGTTAATCTATAGCATAGATATGAGCCTGTGGGTAAAGTCCTGGGCCCCTTTGGAATCATTGTAGAAATTCCCAAAAGACTGAAAACTTCTTTCTGACTAGGAATCATTCCCTTCGGCATGACAGTGCACCCCTCACTGGAGTGGGAAGCAGCTGCAAAGCTTTAATGAATGAAAAAAGAATATAATATCCAGCTAAGACTAGAGTGGGAATTAAAGTAAGCAAATCAACCAACAGTTACTCAAATTTAAATCTATTGAGGATGCTGGGGTTAATGACTAGTTTATGCACTACATTTCCTTCCTTTAATATTATTTTAATATTGTTGTATTTTATTTTAATTATATTCAATCTTAGCTTTTCTGTTACTTTATAGAGGAAGCACATTTGTGCTCGCTAGCTTGGAAAAAAGCAAAAAGCAAATGTCAAACTTACACCACCACATGGGATCTAAAGCTCGTTTTAAATCTGGTTAAGACAGATCTAAATTAAAAGTACTTTACTTTCCCTGTGGACTCCTTATTTAAAGATGACAGGTCCCCAAGTGTGTGTGTTTGTGAGACTAAATGTTTTAAGAAGGATCATGAGCAGAACCCAAGAGAAAAGTAGATAAAATATACAAATTGATGTAATGGATGATTTCAGATACTAAGACTTGTTTGAGTTTTCCACCCTCTTAAAATGCATCTGTTCATCTTGTTCTATGTGAACAGGTCTCTCACCTTTCAGTCTGAGGATAGCAAACTAACTATAAGAATCACATGGTACAAGGAGAATTATGACATTCATGGAAAGAATCTGTTGTGGAAGTAACTAGTCCCAAGTTTTTAAATTGTGTATTCTGGTGTATGAGAAGGGAAATCTTGCACAATCTCAAAAAATCACTGCTGTGTTCACTAGCAATTTACTTA
>NW_026612651.1:60196-81196 GCF_029582105.1 Oenanthe melanoleuca
TACTCTGGGACACCCGATGCCCCAAACCAGCTACCCGAATTGTTTGCCGTGCCTGTAATTACCTCCCTACCTCAGTCTTGTGGCATCCACAGAAAAGTGACATCTTTGTCTTGGGTGATGAAAGTGGAAGAGTTGCACTGGTGGACACAAAGAATCCTGAGTCTGCCCTCAGCGCTGATGTGCACTCCCAAGGCATCACAGGCTTTGCTTTCTCTGCACACAGTTCACCCTTACTCGCTTCCATCAGTGAAGACTGTTCAGTTGCTGTTCTTGATTCAGACCTCTCAGTGAAACAGGGGATTTAAGGATTAAAATAGAATGAAGAATATAACCTAGTATCAGTCACTGTGTGCTTATAAGGAAAGGAATGCACGATGTACAACATATAGTATCAGTCACTGTGTGCTTAAATAAAGAAAGAAATTCACGATAAGAGACCCCTGAAGTATAGGAAGGTGTCCCTCTCCATAAAAGTACAAAGTCTGCAACCAAGAGACTACAAGCGCATGCGTGGAAAGACAAGGTGAAAAGTTCAACGAGTGAGGAAGACTTTTACTTCATCGTTTTCTGCCCACAGACTCATTTGAAGACCACCGACTCAATAAACTACGCAGCCGCAATGAATATGCAGCTAATTTCCATACGAGGCGGGGAAACAGGCGGGGCAGATAATCAATATGTAGAGGCGATTTAGAATATGCATGTACTTCCTAGATAAATAGAAGGTTAGAAGCATGTAAGGTACGCAGGATTTGGGAGGATGCTCTCCCCCTGCGTCCAGCGCTGAATAAAATACGTACCTACTCCACAACTTTACTGGTTGTGAAGTCTATTTTCCGCGCTTCATCAGAGGTGTTCAGAAACCGTTCTCATCGAGACTTTGTCAAAGGCTTGTCCTGGTCTCCTTCAGATGATGCCTTGCTCACTACAGTTGGATGGGATCATCAGGTTATACATCACACTGTCCCCCTCCAGCTGCTGAACCTTCTGGAATCAACTGTGTAAAAGAATAGTTTTATAAACTCGCGGTCCAAGTTCCGAGCGGTTTTCTAGCTAACCACATTCTATGTTGCTTCGCGTTGGTGACGCAAAGCAAGGACGACCTGGTCCGGAGGGAGACCGCGGCGAAACTACAAACTGGCCACGACAAATTGCACACTACACCACTATGGTGGATGGCAAAGTGCGTTTATTGATTGACGGGCACCGGCTTAAGTACCCGACAGGTGCTTACGTCACCTTACCATGCCGACTGTGATCGGCCAACGCTGTGGAGAGGGAGGGGCCCTAACTCCTCGTACACCGCGTGATCTTCCGAGCGGTTTTCTAGCTAACCACACTAAACTCTAATTGGAAGAGAACTCCCTGACATCTTCTTATTAAAGAAAAAAAACCCCACAATTCTTAACAACAAAACTATAATTAAATATTTCAAGGTGAAGAAGAAATCAAATTCCTTTAGCAACTCAATTTTCTCTAAAATTCTTCTTTAGGGTAAAATGCTTTGAACATGGCAAGCTGCTGCAATGCTTCTGTGATAGCAACTCAGGAAAACCATAACACTAGAAATTCATTCTGAGAATGGAGCTCAAGTAATTTTCTGGAATTCTGCAAAATATTCAAAACTTGCACAGGGCCAGGTCACAAAAGACCTGCCAAAATAAAAGAGAGAATTAATAAAAGAAAGACAAAAAACCATTAAGTTCACAACTTAACTAATTACACATTTGATCCAAGGATACACCTGGAGGTTTTCCAAAACTTACTTAAAATGCTGAAAGGGTTCAAATTAAACAATGAAATAGAAAATAAAATCATTCTCTGATACAGAATTCATACAATCTTATTACAGTGTTTTTAAAATTAAATACAGAAACTATATTTAAATCTTAAAAATTGAACTGATAGATAAATACTGCTTTTCCAATATATGTGAAAAGAATTTTGATTCAGATTAAATTTTGCAATTCAAATGATGATCCTAGAAGTGGTCTTGATTTGTGTTCACACAACATTTCATTGATAATTTTAAAAATGTAGACTAGAAGTCCATTGTAATTTGATTTAAAGGGAAAACTAAAATATTAATAAAAATTCTGCAAAACATAAATCTGCAAGCTTCTTATAAGAATTCGAAATCTATTGATTTATATTGACAGTATTGCAAATACTTAGAAACTGGTTTCTTTGAAACAATTAACTACAGGAAAATTAAAACTCAATGTTGACATTTAAATAAACGTACACTCATATCTGAGAAATAACAAATCACTAAATATAGATGATGTGTATTCAAATAAAATACAAAATACCTTATTATATCTTCAATTATTAAAATACCTAATACTATTAAAATACCTTTACCACTCTTAAAATTTCAGCATCTTTTTAACAATACAAAAACAAACACCTTAGTTTAACATACAAGAACTGAAAATAAAATTAAGTCTCTTATCAATTTCCCTCGTTCTGCTTGTTCTCCACAATATAGGTAAAAACAGCTCTTGGCGTCTCCCCATCCCCCATTCCCCCTCCCCTCAGCAGCACTTGACCCGTGCAGGGCAGGGGAGAGCAGCGGGGGTACTGTCGGAGCCCTTTTTTGGGAGCGGGGCAGCGGCGCTCCCCCTCCTCTCTGTGAGCCCCGGGCTGGTGACCTCACGCTGCTGTGCCCGGGTTTTCTTTGAATCAGCTCCGTCCGGGCGGCTGCCTGCAATTGCTTAAAAGTTGTTACATTTTTCTCTTTTGGCTTTACAAAGCATGATTTTTTCCCCTTTTGAATCTGTCTTTCCCTGAAACCGTTTTCCCTGTATCGGGGCTCTGTGTCCCTATTGCTGACATTTCTGGGTTTTGTGTTTCCCGCGCGTTCCCTGCTCGGGGCCGGGGCCGCTGCAGCCGCAGCCCGTCCGCCGCGCCTCCGTCCGGCACGGGCCGGCCCCGCCCTGTGGTGACTCATTTCTGGCCCTTCCACGCTGGAATCACTGCTCTGTGAACTAAATCTTGGCCTTCGTGCCCGCATGCTGTGATGCCTGTCTACATTTGAGTGTCCCTGTTCTGTTCCTGTCACTTCCGTGTTCGGGGATGTTGGCACCTCCAGGCGCTGCGCCTGCGTGTTCCCTACGCTTAGGTCGAACCACGCATGCGTCGCTGGCTGCTCCCGGGTCGGGCTGTCCTTCTGATTCCCCTCCCGGCTGTGACCCGCCCCCCCCGGGCGTGGCTGGCCCCGCCGCCGCTCCTGTGCCGGCAGCCGAGACCCGCCCCGTCCCCGGCATGGGCGGCGCCACCCCCGTGAATACCGCCCGCCGGTCCCGCCCGGAGCCGCCTCCCCCCGGCCGCGAGAAATTCCCCTGCCCGCCGCGTCTGAGAGCGATCCCGCCGCCCCTGGGGGTCGCTCCGCCTGGGTTCCCCATGAGGCGCCACTGACCAACGGGGTTTTTCCGCGGACAATGAATCGTGCTCACATCCCCACCCCCCTTTTGGCTGAGAGCCGCCCTCACGGTCCTGCATTTCTGCGTCCCGGCCGCCGCCGCAGATTGTCCCTCCCTGAACATGCCTGCGGCTCCACGCACCGAGCCCGCTATTTCTGGGTTCCGCGCTTCCCGCGAATCCCCCGCGCGGTTTTTCCCGCGCTCCCGGGGTGCCGGCACCGTCGCCGCGGCCGCACTGCCTTGCGTTATAAGGATCGAAACCGGAGTCACAGCCCCCCGCTTTTTCCCCGCTTTTTTCGCGGTCCTGTCCCCCCTCCCCTCTGTCCCCCACGGCCCGGGGAGTCGTCTATAGCGCCCTCCCACCTCCTGGGGTCATGTTTTCTGAAGGGGTGAAGAAATAAAAAATCCGAGTTCTTTAACTCACTTGGAAATATTTTTAACTTAATTTTTCCTGACCTTGCTGCTGGCAAGACCTTTGCTGAACCGGCTGCTGCTGGCATGGCAGCTATAAACTTCCCTCCCCCAGCTCATGGCTAGGTGAGACTCCTTCCCCAGTCTCTGAGGGACTTTAATTGCTTTCTGCCAAGGAGAGACTGGATAAAGCTACACTTTCGGGAGTCCTTCACTCCCTTATCTCTCAGAGTTACAGACTGATATCAATCACAATTAACTTTTTTGCCAGAATCCTGCTGTAAATAGCACATTTGTTTCTGTCTGTGGGTAACGAAGTTTCACCCACACAAATAAATCTCAGAATTCCTTCTCTGTGACAGAGACAGGATGAACAAAAGCTAAAACTTTCAAAGTGGATGATAAAGTGAGCTGTTCCTTGCTGAGAGTTCTGCCTATAGTGTTCCTATGATGTATCTGAATCTGAACCGTCTTACCCAAAAGCAATTTGTCCAAAATCGATTCGGAGGTTCCTGAAACCGACCAGCAGTGCACAGGAGCGAGGCTTCCCGGGACACCTCCTCTCCGACTCGCGTCTGGACCTGGGCTTTTCTTGGCAGAGGGCCAAAAATCTCCTCCACAGTCCTTTTCAACGGCGTCTTCTCGAGCTGGGTTTTCCGGGTCCAGGGGTCTGCACCCACCTTTGCAGGCTGCAGCCCACCCAGAGGACGCCAAATGTCACATCCTGAGGTGTCTCCTTAGACCTGAGATCACCTCTGGAGGACATGCAGGTGGTCTGGAACCCAGCTCTTTCCAATGCCCATCGATGAGAGACTGCAGGAGGCTGTTCTTAGAGGTTTTCTTGGTTGTTTATTGTTTCTTATCTCAGGAATGCTTGGTCCAGCGAACAGCAGTCTGCTCGCCAGACGTCCAGGGCAGAATCTGCCTGGCAGAGGCAGGACTTATCTTTTATACTCTAAACTACGTACTAGGTATTTACAAATGACCCCCAATACAATACAATCTTGTTACATGGTCCAGATCTGTTCTCATCCAATCTAAGAGTGCCAGCGTGTCACCCAGCATGGATGACACGGAGAAGAAGGAGGAAGAGGTACCCACACCCCCAATTCTCCATCTTGGCCACGTGTCCCTTATCACAAACATTCTAGAAATCTGCTAATTCTACATTCTAACAGTCTAATTTACACTCCATTCACTCCTGTGGCTTGCATTTCTTCTCTCAATGTTGGTAAATTGCTCCAAGGAGCCAAATCCAGCCCCCGAGACACCTGGGTCTCATTCGAGGGTCCTTGGGGACCCCGCCAGGGGGGTCTTAAACCTTCCAGGGAAGCCAGAGGAATACTCTGGACTCCCACATTTGCCCAGAAAAAGAGGTTTGTCCTTTAGTCTGCTAGAAACTAAACTTCTTTCCCAAAAAATACAAGGATCTCCCATAATTCAAAAACCATCCTGGCAGAGGACTGGGAGGGTCTGAGTGCGGCTGGTTGTTGGAGAGGTGGACAGTGGAGCACTGCATCTCAGAGAAATTAGCTTTGTCCATATTTTTTCCAGGGTATCAGAGGTTATTTGAATGGTCCCTTTAAATCCTAGCAAATATAAAACCAGACCTTAAAAAATTATTTTTACTCAGAAAGTGTTTGGAGTAGGACCTGGATTAAGCATGGTGGAAAGTATATGGAGGACGGAAGTGGAAGAAGTAGACAGTGTAAATTGAGATTTCCCTCCTGTAGGTTTTCCTCACTATTTTGAATGGTATCTGGCTGAAAGACAAAACCTTCCAGAGACCAAACCTTCTGTCCTTGGCCTCAGGAAGAGCTTAGCTAAAGAAGGCACCAGTCAAAGACACCAGGTTTTCACCCTTAGCAATAAAAGCCTTTTCCTCCTTGTGAAAGCAGGGCACATTGCACTCAAATGGGGAGAGATGCTAAGTGCAGTGGCAATTGTTTCCCAGGGAGAATGTTTCGGCAGGAAGCCAGTGTTTAATCACATAGCCACATCACATCGTTACAGAGCGTCACTCAGTGCAACCACTTGATGCAGAGCACCGCACCTCCACAGCATAATGCTGGCTCCCTGCCAGCAATTTAGAGACAACAGCTATCAGCTTTTATAATTGCTTTCCTTGATGAAACAACCCAGTGAAATGGCAGGGCTAGAACGGGGACGAAAGGGACAGTTATGAGACCACAAAGTTCCCAGACTTCCAAGTGGCACCTGTTAGCCAGCAATTAATTTACTGGCCAACTTCAAAAGTCCACCACAACTGCTACTAATTGTCAGCCTTGCTGGCAGTCTCCTCACAGAAACCAAGGAGTAAAACCTATGTAAAGATAGAGAAGCTCACTTTACCTCAAAAATTATGCTGGCATTGGGCAATATTTGACCATTCGACACTCATCCTGTAGCTGAGCTGGCTGATTAACACATCACAACACCATACATGCATGTTTACATTATAATTGCAAAGCATTACTGGCCATACATGGAGAGTAAAAACCCACTAGAATGATTATGACAATGTGGGCTCTCCCACATGCTATCTACATCATTTTACACATGAACCAGCAATGTCACTTCTCCTCAAAGGTGGCTACAGGTGTCCTGGACTACATTAGACAAAGTATTTCCAAAGAGGGGTGAACCTTCTCTACTCAGCACTGATGAGGCCACTCCTGGAGCACTGTGTCCAGTTCTGGGCTGCCCAATAGCAGAAAAATATCCCCAGGTAAAGAGAGATGTGGAGCTATTGCAAAAAGTCCAGTAAGTGGCATGAAGATGGTTAAGGGACTGAAGCATTTCTCATAAGGAAACACAGAGAGCTGGGACTGTTCAGCCTGGAGAAGAGAGGGCTCAGGGGGATCTTATCAGTATGTACAGATATCTGAAGAGTGTGTGTAAAGAAGATGGAGTCAGGCTCTTATCAGTGGCTTCCAGTGACAGGAGCAGAGACAGTGGGCAAACTGAAAGACAGGAGTTTCTGTCTGAACATCAGGATATGGGGGCTTTTGCACAGGGAGAGTGACCAATCACTGGCACAAGTTCTACAGAGAACTTGTGTAGTTTCCACCCTTGGAGATATTGAAAAGCTCTCTGGACATAGGCTGGGCAGCTGGCTCCAGCTGGCCCTATTTCACCAGGAAATAGGTAAGTAATTCAGTTTTAAAACCACAATACCCTTTCTTGGTCCTTGAGCACATTCAGTTAGCTCTATAAGAACACACATTGATTCAGGCTGAAGTCTGAACATTAGTCTGTTAGGACTACTCTTCTGTCTGTATCTCTTCCATCTCATGACCAGTAACATTACTTAAGGAAATGACATGAAGTGGAGTCAGGGGAGGTTTAGTTTGGGCATCAGGAAAAGGTTTTTCCATCCAAATAGTGGGTGAGCACTGGAACAGACTCCCAAGGGAGGTGACCACAGCAGCAAGCCTGTGTGAGTTCAAGAAGCATCTGAACAGTGATGCTCTCAGGCACATGGTGTGATTCTTGGGGCGACCTGTGCAGAGTCAGGAGCAAGACTCAATGATCCCCATGGGTCACTTCCAACTCAGCACATTCTATAATTCTATGATTCTACAATGGTGGTGAGTAGATAATACATGGGAAGTGAAAAAGGATGGGGTTTACACAAAGGGATACTCCCCAGGTATTGCTGCCCAGCTTCTTGCTGACATAATCTGAGGAATTAAATGAGCCTGGGCTTAATAGACACCAATGGTCCTATCATCCACCAATTTATGAAATCCCTTCTTAATTGTCTTTTTACTTTTAGCTATGTTTACTTGACATGACAATGAGTTTCACAAATTTTTTTTTTGGTTTTTTTTTGTTGGTTTTTTTTCTGTATAAAAATGAACTTTCTTTTTTGTGCATTTTAAGTCTGCAGGCTTAGAGTTTCCTCTCTTCATTGTAGCATTCTTATTCAAATCAAGAGGAAGGAAAATGACTCAGTGCCACATGGTTTTGGACCTCTCTGTGTTTCAATTACCTGTATATAGTGTTACTTGGTGTCAGCAGAGATAATACTGTATAGACCTAACACTGTGCCCCACTGTCCTTATCCTAAGCAATGTGCATGCATGAATCAGATTCTTCAACCCCACCTCTTCCCCCAAAGATTGCAGTCCAAATACAAGACACAGTAAAGCAGAGTGATGGAAGGAAGCGTGGAAAACAACAGCCCAGAGTGAGTCAGCATGACTGACAGTATTCCCACCTATTTTTTCTGGATGTTGCTGGTTGATTCAGGACAAGCCCAGAACCATGAATGCAAATCTTCTGTGGTAAAATCATTTCCGCCCACCTTTCAATATTCCTCTCTACAAAAAAAGTAAAAAAATTCACCTTGCATTCCTAAATTATTGCCTCTGGGCTCACACTTCTCTGTTGCCAGATTTGGAAGGTGCGGGGGACTCCTGGATTCTTTGTATCAGGGTGGACGCGAGGAACAAGACTCAGACGCTCTGTAAATGCTAAAAGCTACAGTTGCAGTTTATTATAAGGGAGTCTGCAAGGAGCTGCCCGGCACAGCCACGTGCAGATTAAAGAGATAAAAAGGGGGAGAGAAAGAGAGAAGGAGGGTAAAGAGAGAGAGTAAAGAAGGTAAAGAGGGGAAGAGAAGAGGAAAAGAAAAGAGAGCGACTTCCCGTTTGTAACACAATAAATCCACTTCCATCATGAATATTCTAATTCCTAAAAACCAATCTAATACAAAATACTAATTCTATAGCATTTACATACAGCCTATAGGAAAGGTTACATTAGCATAGCATGTGACATTCTAAACTCTAAGATCTAATCTTTGGGTGCAGGTCAGTCTTTTGTGTCTTTTGGCCTTGCCCTCTGGCCAAAAGCATTGTTTAGTTAAGAGTGGATTGGCTTCGGTGAGCCATCCTATTGTGTACCTGGTTATTCAGTAACTAGGGCTTGGTATCTCAAACGTGGCTTTCATTTCAATTTCATCCATGGTTTCTATATTCCCAAAATCTGAGCATTCATATTTGCAAGATTCCTCAGTTTCATCTTCTCCAACAGGAAGGAATCAGCAGTTTCACTGCTGTTGTGGCCAAAGAGAAAAAATAGTATAATCCTAAGGAATCCTGATTAGGATTCAAGCAAGCATCCACATGACCAAGAAGATGTGCACCATTGCTTTCTGCTCCCTAAAGGCTGACATATTAGTTTGAAAAGTGGATTCGTGCACAACAGAGTTTGAGCCAGACACAAAATAGATTATCTCCTTTGCCAATGTAATAAAGTGACCTCTCTCAAGTCTGGACACTCACAACCACATCCTCTTTTAGATTACATAAGCAATTTGTAAAAATGGGCATGAGCATCTAGAACTAAGATTTTTCCAGACTTCTGTTTATTGGCATATATTAATTGGGTTTTGGTTCAGTCCTGCCTTAACATATGATAACTTTTAGTTTTGCAGCACAATGAATTACACATACCAATATATTTAAAAGAATAATATAGATAAAAAATTTTAGACAGTTCAATGTCTTTTTTGTTCCTTTTCTTCCAAGTGTAAAAATGCAATTGCCTGCAGACAGAAGCAGCCTTGACAAGGGAGTGTATATGTTCTAATGCTAGTCTTGATTAAAACAAAGCTTGCAATATTGTTTTATGACTGTATTTGTCTAACATATGAGTTTGTATAGGTGACAGTCTTAACCATTACCTGTTTATCAATTTAAAGCAGGGTAGTCTGTTATTCATTGCACTCAAACAATACATGAATATATGGGCATATTTATTGTTAAGGTCAATACAATGATAGGATTTGATCCCCTTTTCTTTGTTGCTTAGGGAAGAAAATAAAATTCCTATGAAGTCTGGGCTGCTTTTTCTTTGCACCTGACTATAGTAGGCTATGCTTTAAGTATGTATTCTCTAGTGGGCAAGGCCATCAAACACATAAATTACATTAGGGCAAGGAAGAAAGTATCAAGGTCTGATTTTATACAGATCTCAACATGATTTTCAATTTGTAAAGCTAATCAACCACTTTTCTTAGCTATCTTTCCCACAGAAATGCTTGTCTAACCAGCAGCTTTCAAATGTAATTAGCCAGTGTGCCCTTTCAGCTACTGTTCAGTGGTAACCTGTGAGATGGTTTTGGCATCCTTAGAAATGTTTATATAATATAGACATTCTGTTCCAGGCTTATAGGCTATTTCCTAGGAAAATACCTGAGAATCATTCTTAAGTGAATGTTTTAATTTATGCAAATGTTTAATTTTTAGCATCAATGTGGATAATTGTAAATTGATGTATATGTGCCTTCCTGGTATAATCTGATGCTTTCATGTTTTGTATGGCTTTTTTGAAGCAAGGTATGCTGAGGACCCTATGATACCACTTAAAACAAAATGTATATGTCCATGGGATAAATGTAGTGCTATAAATTATCAGGAAAGTCCAGCTGGTTTGATTCTCTTTTCTAATGGTTTGAAAAGATCATCTCTTGATTTGATCAGCCTGTGAAAGGCCCTGCTAGACTAAATCTCAGTCCATGCCTCAGTAGTCCTTCTCTCCTACATTATGAGACTGCACATCTTCCCCTTAACATCAATGGAAACCTGAGCAATTGCCATCTGGCAGTGAGTGAAAACCACCACTGTTGAATTAGATGGGATTAAAGTATGTACCAGTCCTTATATTTCTGGAAAATTCTGACATGATGTGCTGGCATCCTGCTTCCACAGTTAGTGATGAGGGGATGAGGGAAGAGAATGAGCTCACTAGAAGTAATTGCCTGTAGGAACCCTTTAGTAGCTTCTTGTGCAGATGTACATGGAACCTCATTGCCATCAGGATGAAGAATTTGTGCCAACATACTTAGGGAAGCCGGAGTTACGGATTTTTCGGGGAAATCTGAAGTAATTTGATTCAATAAAATGTATTTGGCTGACCCAAACAGACTTTATGCATGTTCTTTATTGCCTGCCATAAATATATGTCTTCCATTCTGCCCCAGGGGAACTGTGAGTCAGCAAGAAACTGAAGTTTTCTGTCTAAAAGCCCTGTGTCTCTTACAGCAGGTGCTGTTGATGTGCTAAGCAGAGATAACAAACCAGGGAATGTAATGAAATCCCATCCCACTGCCTGCTGCTTCCACCACAATCTCCTCCGTCTTCCAGATTTTCTTTTTTCATCAAGAAGGCAGTGATACAGATCTTGAGAAGAAAACCTTACATACCCTCCTATAGTTACTTGGGACTTGGCTGAAAGTGGCCAGCACACAGAAGGTACAAGGGAGGCCATGAGTCTGGTTCAACCTCATTTGTGTTTCTCTGTTCTCGTTATTAGTCTTTGTAATTATTGTTAGTTTCACTTAATGTCTTCCATCTGTATTCCTTTAGCACTTGCTTCTAAATTATTGCATTGTACTTGCCACTAATAGATATCAGGTGGACCTTCATCCTTTGCATCATTTCATGCAATCCCTTCTGTATCTGAGACTTGGCTGTTGGTTGAGCTGTAGTGATGTCAATTAAAAATCTGACTTTAAATTCATTTGGTTAAGATAGTACAGAAGGTTCTGTGTGGACCCTCATATTTTGGGTTATTTGTAAGTCACTTGAAATAGGCTGAAACTAAACCAACTGAAACAGAAGGATGTCCAAATGGAGGTTGGCACCAGTTTAATTAAACTGCAGCAACTATGTATAAACAAGGCTTAAATCTACAGACTGTAAATTACTTTTGACTGTAACAATACTCATTTCATTTTACAGCATCACAGAAAAAGTTCAGTTGCTCTTGTATTCAGCCAAAATGTGGATCAGTCACTCCATGCTAGGTTTTGATGAGCCCCATATGGATGTACAGAGAACCTACCCTAAACAGAGGAAATACCAGAGCACTGTCATTAAGTAACCTTGAATATATGACAGTACAGTTTCTTTTGCAGAGCACTGGTAAAAATTCAATGCTTCTAGCCACTCAAGTACACTATTTTGTCAAATGAATATGTACTGAATCTATCCTGTCGTCTTTAATGCCAATTGATTATTCATGAAAACTTAGTGTTATTAAAAATGTTGTAAATATGTTTTGGTAAGCATATTTCATACTCTTCCAAACAAATATTTGTTTTATCTCTTGAATATGTGACTATTATATGAACTCATTTCCAGTTAAATATTCCCTGTAGCAGTGGTCAGGTGTTATAGGAAAGCTAAGAAAAAAAAAAACCTGTAATTTTTATTCTTAGCTTTAGTAATATGATATTCTATTAATTAAAGACACTGTGGCTTTGCCATGTGAGATTAATGACAGCCTGGTGTGCCAGGCAAACCTGAATTTCAATATTTTTCTTTCTTACAGTGCATCACAAATTGAAGTTTTGGATACAAGCTGTCTTATTCAACAGTGTATTGAATTTAATAGAAACACATATGCAGTGAAAGTTAAACAAGTGCTTAAGTTTCTCACTGATGCAGTGCTTCTAGACTGAGGAACAAAATAATTTTCTTTCATTCTTTCTTCTTTCTCCTTTTCTTTCCTCCCCTTCTTTCATAAGTTTTCCATGAAGCTTGTCTTATTAATATTAAGAAGATCAGAAGTAACAGTATTCATGCAATCTTCTGTGCTACATGAGCATGGGAAGGAGTTTGTGGAAAATAGAGCCTATTGTTTAATTCAGATTTCAGCCACAACACTAAGTTTTAATGCCCTGGATTTTGTCTGGTGCTGCCCTATACCACTTAATTGATAGAATTAGTACTTATAACCTCTTTTTGTTAAGATTGACCTTACTGTGTGTATTCAAAGAGGTGCCTTATACAAATTCTATCCTTCATGCATGGAAGCATTGCTGCACCAAAAAGTTAAGGGAAAGTGATTTGACTCTTTTAAAATCTTTAAGATTTTATCAATGATATTTCCCTAAAGGCTCTTATTCCTGTAATTCTGTTTCACAAGAAAAATAATAGGAAGGATGAAAAAAGCCTGCAGTATTACTACTTGAGCCCTGAAGAATTTGATTTAGTTTCAAAAAAAAAAGTATTCCTAATTAAAAGTGATAGAATGAAAATTCATAGAATGAAAAAGTCACAGAATATCTTGGACTGGAAGGAATTTTAAAAATTGTCTTGTTCCAAGCCCTCCAATGTAGGCAGGGATGTCTTTTGCTTGACCAATCTGCTCAAGCTCCATTCAACATGGCCAACTTTAAAGCTGTATATTAAAAACTGTATATTTTTCTGTTTATTTCCTTCCTCTCCCTCTTTTCCCTGATGATTGGTACTTGTTAATTTAGCATGATATTTAATAATTTGACATTATATTTAGCTGGTGAAAACATTTGTGAGTTCAAGGCCAGGAATCTGCTGAGGTAGTTGGTTCCAGTGGGGTTTGATCACCTTAGCCCCTTGTAGGGAAGCCAGGCACTGTATTAGGCAAAATTAAAGATTAAAAAATCCTCCCTAGTGGATTTTACAGCCCTCCTGTAAAATCAGTTGCTGGAAAATAATTAGGCTTCCTTGTGTGCATATTGTTTTGCTGGGTTTTTTGGGGGGTTTTTTGTTGTTTTTTTTTGTTTGTATGGGATTTTTGGTTGTTTTTATTATTTTTTTTTTCTCCCAGGAATACCAGTTTTACCAAGGATATATTGATTTGCTTCTTCTGACACAATATTTAATTTTATATATATATATACTTCTCTACTGGAATTCTACATCATTTTTTGCTAATGTTCTGCCCCTTAAGAAGGCCTCACCATAAGGTCATAAAACACTCTGGCAAACGCTTGGCATGTGCTGCTATTTCCTAAAAATATCTTGACATATTATAAATCCTGAAAAACTAACTCTGTCAGAAGAAAACATAAGTCATTCCCTAAAGAAGGTTCATCTCTATCTTGGATCAGGGGGATTCAGCATTGCCATATGCCTTCAAGACTGGATGGAACCTCAAAAACTCACAGAGCTCCAGAAGAGGAAGTAAAGTACTCTGGAAGAGAAGGCAGTGTAATATGTCATATGGCAGGTTATGTCTTGTTGAAGGAAAACTACTTGGTTCCTACTGCCTCAGACACTTATTTATAAATTTATCTGTGCTTCATCAAAAGCAATAAACTACTTCTCATTGATCGCAAGGCGCCTGGCTGAATTCTTGGGCAAGGGCAGTTGTAGGTTACAGCTAGTCTTGGAATCATCCTGTGGTTATGGAACTTGACTGGAATTCAGAAATTCTGGGCTCAATTCCCAACAATGCCACAGCCTCCCTAGAGGTAAGCAGCTAAAGCTCCTTGTGCCTCAATTCTCAGTGCAGAATCAGCCTTTGAGCTTGGAAGTTACTACTGTCTTTCCAAAGTAATGGTGCCCTGAAATTCTTTTCACAGGTCTCTCTAGTCTTATGTTCCTGCATGAAGTTTTCACAGTTTCAAATTATAAAGGAAATTTTAGCTGAGGAAGAGACACCAAAAATCAGGTATCTGAACAAAGTTACACTGCAACTGATGCGAATAGAAGGATTTGAGTAAATAGTGTACTGCATGTTAGGGGTCAGTCCTGCATGTCTGCTTGGGACTCAGTCCAGCCATAGAGAGTCCTTCAGTGGGCATAGACAAGCCACTTGATCTGTTTTATTGTCACCATTTGCAAGATGGACCTACAAATGCACTTAAGAGAGAAGTGTTTAGAGGATTAATTTGCTCAGGTCAATTATGGTGTTAACCCATAGTCCAGGTAACAGAATTGAGGAGAGATGAGGAATGAGAAGTGGTAGAGTAGCAGGACCTCCTGCAGCCTTGGTGTTTGTGGCAGGCAGGATGCACCAACACTTTGCAGGGGCATGGCTGCCATGCCATCACTGCAAATAGCATTGTGCTTGTGCCAGCTCTGCTGCTCAGGGCCCACTCCTGCTTCCAGAGTGGGCTGGCATTGGCAGTCAGTCAAAAACAGCAGGTTGTCATGTCCCATCAAACTGGTCTGTCTGGTCCTCATCTGTGCTCACAAGGTGAAAAGTACCTATGTTGTCCCCTTGACCTACTATCATTCAGACCAGCCTCTGCTTTTCAGAAAAGCAATGAAGAGGGAAAAGCTGTTATCACTGGCTTTACATATTTTGTAGTTGGTAGTAGGAAGGAGAGTCGATCTCTGAGTTCTCTTCAGCTTTGTTTATTTAGATTGGGTACAAAATAAACCATTCTGCTCCTGTCAGGATGTTATTTTTCTCTATGGGGGCTATGCAGCCCTGCTTTGATAAGTTGTTCACATAATAACAGGTGATGAACTGGCAATGCAATGACATTCACTAACCAAAGCTCTCTCATTTCAGTACTCCAAGGGGTAGCCAATTCTGGGGACAGCCCTGCCTGTCAAACATCAATTCCCTGGAATAGCTGCTTTTTAAAAAACATTTGCCCTGAGTGAACCAAGTTAAATACAAACATATAGCAGGGAGTCCAATTTTGCTGTGGGAACACATCCTTGTGTTAGCATTATCTACATAGAATTTTCCATGCTAGCTACACATACTCTGGTGCAGCACTAAAAAACAAGGTTTTTGTGCTAGTCATCCTAAAAATGTGAAAAGCTAATACATTAAACAAGCAGACTACAGTACTTTCATCTGGTTTGTAAAAACATTCTTCTATGGGCTTTCCATAAATCTCACTAGAGGATGCAGCATTTATCTATCAAACATGTATTTAATAAGCTGGGCATGTTATACTTATCTCTTTTCCCATCTACACAACTACATTCTATTTGTGGCCTTGTCTGTCCTTTGATGCACAAATATCTGATTACTTACATAACAACTGTTTGAGCAATTTCTGAAAATATGTCTTTTATGTCTGAGCAGTCAATTGCATATACCGTTATCTCAACACAACTACAAAATATAAATGGATTCCCTTAAATTAAGGTAGTTAAAATAAATAATGAATCACACTATTTTTTTTTTTTCAATTTACTGCTCTCTGAGGTAATAATTTTAGCCATTTGCTTGGCTATATAAACAGATATTACTACTACTACTGCTGTCAATATTATTCAATTAAAAAATTCCAAGTTTCCCTAGCATTGGAGATTTCTTCTCTGGGATTTCTGGCAGGGTCTGTTGTTATATTGTGCTTGTGAGACTACTGAATTTTAGGAGCTTTGCTATGATACCTATTGCCTGGGATGGTGCTGTCATTGGCAATGAGCAGAATTCTCAGTGAACACATATGTGCATTAATTATATTGTACTCCATTAAGTTTCCTCTAGAAGTGTGATCCAGAGCCAATTAATCTTAATGGGAAGGTTTCATCTTTCAACTATAATAGATTTAGACATCCAATGAAAAAAAAAAAAGAATAACATGTGACCAATCACACCCCAAAAGTTACTAAATGCAAAAGGTAAGTAGTTATAGAACATCCATTCCTAGTACAGTGGGAAGATTATTCATTCAAGATATTAGAGAAAACACAGTGAGTAAATATCTCACTAGCAGAAATTAGGTATGTTCATTGAGCAGTTGCAAAAGGTCTGTTTTATCAAATCTTTTATTTGATAATGCTATACAATAATTTTAGCTATGCTCTCACAGGAAATGTAGCTGTCTTTAATCAAGTAGCAGAAAATCCTACCTGTTAAACATTGAATGAATAAAGCAAAACAAAGCATGAATCATTTAGTAATTTTAAATTATTTAATAATAATACAACTACTCTGTGTCCCCTCAAAAGAATATTGATCTCCCTCCTCTGCCATGTCATACTGACCTCAATAAATGTATTCATTTTTTGTGCTTGTAATTACTTTCAGGCCTGCTTAACTCCTTGAAGAATGAGAAGTTGTATTGAAGACAACCCACTGAGCAGACAAATCATACCCATCAAGTCAAGCATTAATCTAAGCTGTTCCAAGTTCAGTCTAAAATTGTACTTAGTTCTGATCTGGCACTGGAAGAATGGGAGTGCAGGGACTATAATGCTGTCAGCTTTATTTAATTAAAAACAAAGACCACATGTTGACTGAATTATAAAAAAAAAAAAAAAAAAAAAAAAAAAGAAACAGACCAGCAATACTTACATGCTTTGCTTTCCTTCTCAAAGGCTAATATATATGGACACTTTAAAAGTGTAAGTGCATAATTTTAATTAACTCTTTGTTTTAAAGGAAAGACCAAATTTATTACTATTATTGTTTTGCCCTTCATACACCAAGAATCTACGACTATAGAAAACCACCTCAAAATTCTAGTCCTGATTTTTATTTATAATAAGGTATTTTATTCCACTCTGGTGGTACATAAAGAGATTTCTAGTGGATTTGGATGCATTTTTTACCATCGAAATACTATAAAATAGATTTTCTGAAACTAAGGCTTGAGAATGTTTATTTTAGTTTGGTCTCATTGGTACTTTTTAACTGATGAACTTTCCTCACTCTGGATAAATTCTGTCCTCTGCATGCGATCCAATTTACATTGTTCTTGGCTAGTTTACAAAGTGGTGGATTTACGACCTAGTAAAAATAATGAATGAAAAAAAGAATTTAAGTGGCCAGTATGAGCTGTTTTCATGTGCTGTCTGCTACAGTAATCAAAGTATTTCAGCCTACAGATTTTAATACTAACCTTAATGATGAGATATCTCTAAAACCTGGAAACATTTACTTCTGACATGCAATTGATTTATAAATCAGGTATTATCATTGATAGCTTTGGTTTGGTTTTCAGTCCTTAATTTTGGTTATAATTTTCATTTTAATTTTCTCTCTGGAGTGCTTATTAAAACCCAGCCCAGGCTTGGGGGACTGTGTTGAAATCAATTGGAAGAGATACTTACACTAAACACTGCAAACTCTAGGTGTTTTCTTTGTAAAAAGAAACTTTGAAAAATGGGCCCAGGTCCACCCTGCATAGAAGAGCCCAAAAGCACCAATTCAGACTTCATTTTCTTAGGGACAGGGAATACAGCACAGGGTTTGAACTGCATATGCTGTCTAATATATGAGAAATCTTGGAGTCCTGATAGCCTTAATCCCTGCTGCAGAAGTGTATAAAATTTCACAGCTAAGCTGCCAGAAAAGCCAAGACCACACCAGGAAAGCCGTCTGCTTACAAGAAGATACCTGCCAGGTCTTGTCTGCCAAAGCCTGGACTAATGAATGAATACACAATATCCCAATCAATCAAACTGGATTTGTCTTTGCCCCAGGTCTAGGTGAGGTCTGGTATGAGGTGACCATATCTGTCAAGCATGCAGTAGCTGTGGCCAAGAAACTGTCTGTACATTTATACATTTATCAAGGCAGATATGAATAGAAGTCTTTATTTTTTAACTAAATGTAGTATATACGTACACTGGCTGCATCTATCCCAATGTATAGTCACACAAAGGGAGAAAAAGTCTTATCTGCAAACACACACTGCCAAATTTAGGCATGTCTGTATGCAGATACCTATACAAACATAGTAATTTTATTTTTCTTCTTGGTTTTGTTAAAAACATTTCAGTCAGCATGAATTTTTCAGCACAAGCACTAGGACTATGATTACCTGAAACACTGAAAAATTCCAAACCATAGATTTCCTTTTTTTAACTGCAGTGGAAACTCTTGTCTTTAGATTTTTAATCTTCTGTTTCAGTCATTGCTGTCTGTTTTCACAAATATGTGTATTTACATGTGAAAAGTAAAGGTGTTGTGTGACAATGAGGTCCTCACAGCCATGTTAGAGGTTGCAGGGACTATTTTAATGTGTAGGAGCTCAGGCTGGCAGTGGTAGCAGACTTTGTGGTTGCCCTCCTGCACAGGTCTAAACCAGGCAGAATGAGCATTTCACCCAGGGGTGTGAGCAATGCCTTTGAACCTTGCTGTGCTGAAACTGATGACTAGTCCCCACTTCCTGGGAACCTGCTGCTAGGTACAGAACAGGGCAGGGTGAGTCAGAGAGGGGCCTGATAAAAGATAATATGGCCATAGAGTAATCACAGATAAGTCATTGCCCAAGGGATGGGAAGATACTTAAATGGATTGATAACCAGATGTGTTAGTGAGGCACAGAGAAGACCTGACAGTGGAGTACCTTCCCATTCTGTCATCCTTCACCAATTCAGGTCTATCCTTGTGCTTGTCCTAGCTCCAAGGTGGTCTAATGACACAACACACAGTGGTTCACTGCCAGCATACCTGTTTGAAGAGAACTGTAGCATAAAGCCTTGAGGACTCCTTGACTCATTCTCATGATGACTTAAAAGTGCCTTGGGGTTGATGCATGCCTAGATGGGGCCCTCGTCTAGCCACTTAGTTGGACATATCATCCATATTCTCTTTCAAAATTCAGAGCAACTTTGATCACTTTTATTGCTCATACACAGTAAAATGTATCAGGATGAGCATTTTGGAAATTTAAGTTTGAAGTTTCCACCATGAAGTGTTGCTGCTAAGAGCCTGAGTTCATCCCCCCACTCCTGCCTGGAGTTTGGCTCCCTGGACCCAAGACCAGCATAGATGGGTGTGGTGCAGGTGTCTGACCTGCAGCTGAGGCAGAGCCTGCTCCTCCTTGATTGAGAGCTGCCTTTAAGTTCAGGCCATTACCTTTGGCCTCTTCCTGAGCTACCCTGGCTTGGCTTTCTGGCTTGACTTTGGTCCTGCCTCACCTGTATGGACTCAAGGATGATTACTGGACGTTGGTTGAACCAGTAACCATCACTGGATCTGCTCTTGTCTTCCTGCTTGGATGAGGTGGGACTGCCCACCCCACACTGTCCCACTTGCTCTGCCTCAACTTCCCTGCTCTTCCTGGTCCTTGGAAGTCACAGAGGGTCTGCCCAGCGGTTTCAGAAGGAGACTTTAGGTAGATGGTGAGAACTTCTGGAGTTATAATCTTTAATTAAAATAATCTAAACCACTGCTTCATAGTATCCATATAGACAATGATTGCAATTGTATATGTGCCAGGCAGTGCCTCTGCAGCAATGTTTTACTGTTGCACAGAGAATATGCTGCTCTCAAGAAAAAAGCTGTTGAGCATCACAGAGGTTATTTTCATGAAAACACTACATTTGAGAAGATAGGAAGGCTTTCAGGGACCTAGAGTCATTATCTAGAAGGGAAAGCACTAAGGTGGCTAGAGCAGTTGGATTGACACTTGAAAACCAAGGTTGAGGCCCTCATGCAGCTATATATGTATTATAGGACCACAGACACCTCATGTAATCTGAGTGTTCTCCATGTGCAGCCAGCAGGGGGAAATTTGCACCCCCAGAGGCTGAATCATCTTGTCTCAACGCAACCAGAATATTATCTGCTTTAGGTCACTTGTGGTCCCTGTGAATCATAAAAAGAGTCTAGGAAAGGAGATTAAACTGATCTTTAGACTACTAAAGTTAGATGAGGTGGTTTCTTGTCTGTCTAATGAGGATGATTTCCTGAGCATATTACATAAGAGTAAGGGATGAATAAAGAATATGGCAGTTTTGGCTTAGGGCCTCCACTGTGAAATATACCATGGATCTTTCTGGGGGAGGTTTGGAAGAGGGGAGCATTTTCTGTCCAGTGTATTTTGGTCACACAATATAAATTGTGTACTATGTCCAGTTGATTTCACTGTCTGCTCACCTATTGATTTGTCATAACTTCATTGACATTGTTTGGGATCCCAAAGCTCCTGTGGAATCTCCTCCAAGTACACTTTCATATTAAACAGCGGGTCTGTTCTCCCCTAACTATTCAGAAGTAACTCCTATTAACATTAATGAGAGTTATACATATGCATCAAAGGGAGAATAGACCCTGAGGGCATCGTATGGACGGTCCTTCAATATTCTGTGTCTCTCAGTGGGACTTTGTACAGTATGGCACGAAATGTAATGGGTCCATTGACTTTGTATCACTCTAGGTCACTAGCCTTAATACAATGTTAATAGAAAGCTTCTCATTAAGGTCCTAATTATGTGTGTGGTAACAAGGCACACACTATATCTTTCATATTACTGCTTCCAAACCACTACAGTGCCTTCTCTCATAGGAACAATGTAGGAGTGACCATATGAGGTGACCTCTGCTACGTGTGAACAGCCCTCATAAATCCTCATCTGTCAAATTCAATTGCTTTTGGC
Organism: Oenanthe melanoleuca; assembly: GCF_029582105.1. Taxonomy (NCBI): domain Eukaryota; kingdom Metazoa; phylum Chordata; class Aves; order Passeriformes; family Muscicapidae; genus Oenanthe; species Oenanthe melanoleuca. The sequence goes on from NW_026612651.1 coordinate 81,111, forward strand.
AGCAGAAGGACATTTTAAATCTAGATGCTTCAATCCTGAATCTGAGAAAGAAGCATATTAAAGTAGTGCTAATACAGCTATCAGAT